>NC_063177.1:3252093-3414593 GCF_023159225.1 Perognathus longimembris pacificus
AAATGTGTCTTTATTATTATGTTGTTGTTGTTGTTGGGCTGTGGGGCCAGCAGCAGGGCTGGAAGGGGGCTTCCCCAAGAGTCCTTTCTGCTGTTTGCCTCAAACCCTCAGTGCAATTTGGGGGGGAGGGGGGTTGATTCTGCTTAGCTTAGCGGTGAGTGACAGCCTGGGTGACCCCTGCATACAGCACCTCCCGGGCACCCAATCATTCTTATAGAAGAAATCTGATTTAAATCACAGCCAGTAAGACAGGGAAACCAGAACAAATAAAGTGCCAGACCCTGCCTCCCATACTGTAACAAACAACTAATAAATGCCCCCTTGGCCCAAGCAGCCCAGGCCACAGAGGACTTCAGGCAAGAGGGCATGAGCCATCTCCCCTCTGTGCAGCCTCCTGATGTGGAGGGGCTCTGCACTGAAGTCGCTGCCCCCGGACCAACTGTAGGCTGGAAGGTGGCGGCCACTCACCTGACATGGTGCAGAATCTGCTGGCAGTGGGTGTGGTACTGCTGCAGCCAGGGTCTGAGCTGAGTGGGGGCTACCACCAGCAGAGGGTGGAAGGGCTTCCCCAGAGCTGCCTGAAATGAATTCCAGAGCAGTTACCACAGGAACTCCTGGGCAGTGGTTTGAAGGAGCCCACGTGGCTGAGGAAGCGTAAACCAACAAAACCCAATGTTGACCAAGGGCAGCACTTACCAAGGCGCGTGCTCTCTGCAGCAGGATGTTCAGCAAGCCCTGCGAGGGGGAGACCTGCATCAGCCAGGTTCACTGTCTCTCCCCCATAGTCCTGAGTCCTCACCTCACAGGCTCCTAGCCCTGTGCGCCCCCACGCTCAAGCACTGGCACCAGTGGATGTGACATACACAGCAATGGCTGTGAAATGCTCAGGCAGACTGCAATGAGATCTGGGTATGAAGAGGGTGCTGGGGAGGGACCCAGGATGCCCTAGAGCAAAGCCAGGGCCTCACAGCCACACCCACGCCTGGCTAGCTCCCTCTGGGCCACGTGAGGAGGCAAGAATCTATGACAGCCGAGTTACCAGATGCCAGCAATTCATGCCTGTAATCCGAACTACTCGGGAGGGGGAAATCTGAGGAGCAAGTTTGAAGCCAGGCTGGGGAGAAAAATCTGAGAAACAACCACCAAAGTAAAAGTGTAAAGTAGAGCTGTTGCTCAAGTGGTAGAGCACCAGCCTATCAAAAAGCTAAGGGACAGTATCCAGGTCCTGAGTTCAAGCCTAAGTACCAGCAAAAAAGAATGGCACTGAGTGAAGCCAACACCCATACTGGCCAAACCAGGCTGTCTCCCTAATGCTGGACCTTCACCAAGCAAGAAATGAGTGGCAAAAGCCACAGCAAGCCTAGAAAAGCAGCCAAGCATGCAGCCTAGCAGAGCTAGCACCTCCCTGAGGGGATGCTATGGGTACGGGCAGCCCCACTTACCGTGTGGTGGTCGGCATGCAAGTGGGACACAAACACAGCAGTGAGGTTCGCCAGGACCTGATCCACTTGTTGTCCATAATGGCGGTACAGCTGCCCAAATGTGCCTTCGCCACAGTCCAGGAGCAGAGACTTGTCAGGGCTACAGGGACAGAGACTTACCAATAGGAAACACTTGCCATTGCTTTACAAAATGAACAGGCAATAGCCATGGAAACTTCCACCTCTTCCATAACCTGTCATGTCTTTTTCTTAAGGAACTTACATAAAAACCAGTTACTTCAACCACAAAGGTAACTTTAAGCAAGTCATCCTCTTTACATAAAACAATGATCCACAGAAGCTCAAGCCCCCAAAGGAGACAACAGTGTGCCAGGTGATGAACATAGTTCTGAGAATGCCAGAGCGGCAATGTCACTGTGTCACATCAGACTATCTCCAGTCCGTTCATAGGATTCCTTCCCTTTGCACACTGTCCTGGGTCTCTGTCCACGTTCCCAAAGCCATCCATCCATGCAGGCTGGGTTATAAGACGGGACAGAGGAAAGGCTACTGTGCTTCCTCCGGGAAGGCAGGGAGTGCTGACTAAACAGCTCTCAGAAGGAGCCCAAAGGGCCTGGTTCTGACAGTGCCATCGTCAGTGCCACGATGAGCAGTCTGCTTTGGAGGCTCTGCTTCTATGTAGAGACAGAGGTGCATGCTTAGGCCTTTTGCTCTGAGAGAACATGAAGACAGAGACAGCACCCATTCGTAGAGACAGAGATAGACTACACTCATCCTTCTGGTTAACGGGTTCAGACTGCTTGAGCTTTAAGGTTAGAAACTGGAGAAGCCCTTAGAACAGGCTTGCCCTAGCTGCTTTCCTGCTTTTCTTATGCCCTAGATTTGCATATTTCTGCTCTTCAGGGACGACGGGGAGCATCATATCACTGCTGCCAACATTTGCTGCATTATTTGGCAGTTTCTCATCCACCACTAGCAGCTAAAACTACAACATGAAATTTACTTGTACCTCACAATCCTAATTCCTTCACACACATATCTGTGGAAGTGTGTGTGCACTTTACTCCATCTCCAACCCTGCCAGCAAGTGACCTCAAGCACTCCCCAGGTCATCAGGTAAAAAAGCATGTCAAAGGGTACCCAAAAGGGGATGGACCCCTAAGTGTCCCAGACTCCAACAGTGTAAACACAGACCCAGCACTAAGGAGTTAAAATAATTAGAATATCAGTCCATACACTTGATATCCACTACTCCATTGTTAATATGATGATTTCTTAGCAAAGCACAGAGCACACAACAGTAGCAGCTCTTCTTATGAACGATCATCAATGGATGAGTTGGGGTGACTCTACAAGTAAAAGGTTGTTGTGGTGGCTACAAGATCCAGTGAGGCCAGTACTCCAGCTCTGCCCTTGGACACTCTAGCCAAGGCAACCAAGGTGACAGCTCACTGGCTCTGATGGATGGAGTTTTCCTGTGAAAGGAGGGGTACCTTATGTTGACGAGCGTGGAGCTGACATTGCGAATCTTCATTGGGATGGCAGACCCTGTTCCCAGGAAGATGATTTCTGGATACTGGTTTCTTTTCTCTGGAAAAGATGTATGTAAAATTACCTATATCTTTAGGCCTAAAGCAACCCAGCGTTTGGTTGACAGGTAGGTGAGCAATACAGTGAAGCCGGGCTGTGCAAAGGGGCCCTGATGTGCCCTGGCTCCTGTCTTCACCCTCCCTCTTCAACCCTGTGACACAAGCAGGCTCTCGGTGAGAAAAAGGCATCTGGGAGGAGAAGCCAATACATCCTTCCTTCTTCTTTTAAACAGTCTCTATTCTTTTTTTGTATGTGCCAGTACTGGAGCTTGAAGGCTCTTAAATCTCTTTGCTCAAGGCCAGTACTCTATACTTGAATCCACTTCAGGCATTTTTGTTGGTTAACTGGAGGTAAGAGTCTTAAAGACTTTCAAGCATAAGGCTTTGCTTTGAGCCTTGAGCCTCCACATCTCAGCCTCCTGAGAAGCTATTGGTACAGGCATGTGCCACCAGCACCTGGCCTCTAATTTTTTTAAATGAAGAAATGTTCTGAATGGCCATTTGTTCCCTGGGTGGGGCATCTGCCTGACATCCTGCTTTTTCTGTAAGACCACACACTTCACATCTAAACATCCTCAAAACCCTGCAGGGTGGGGGCTGGGGGACTCCTAGGATATAAGAAGGGGCCAGGCAGTAGTCCAACCCAGGGAGATCAGGGGATCCCAAGCCATATCCCCTCCTGAGCTCACTCAGTCCACCAGGCCCTGTCACTTTTACAAATCCCCATGAACCAAGCAGTCTTCAGCACATGCATCAGAACTCTCATCACAAAAGGAGGAAATCAATCCCAGGAAGTGAGCAACACACACAGCAAGACGAAGTGCGGTGCTGGCCACCTGTGGCTTGCCTGGTACCATCCTTCACAGGACCAAATTCTACCCCCATTCTACTCCTGCATCCCCTTTCTAGAACTTTTATTTGGTGAGAAGAGCTCTGAAAGAGGCACAAGTGGACGTCACAAACCCTCTGGCTACTTCTCCTGATGGGTCATGAGAAGCTGATGAGGTGAGTGACTGGGCCAAAACCTCCAAGAACTTTCCCTAGGGCTGGGGATATGGCCTAGTGGCAAGAGTGCCTGCCTCGGATACACGAGGCCCTAGGTTCGATTCCCCAGCACCACATATACGGAAAACGGCCAGAAGCGGCGCTGTGGCTCAAGTGGCAGAGTGCTAGCCTTGAGTGGGAAGAAGCCAGGGACAGAGCTCAGGCCCTGAGTCCAAGGCCCAGGACTGGCGCAAAAAAAAAAAAAAGAACTTTCCCTATGACCTGACCTATGTCAGCACCATGCCACTCAAAGCTCTCCACAGAGCCAGGGGCTGGTGGCTCACACCTATAACCCTTACGACTCAGGAGGCTGAGATTTGAGAATCAGGGTTAAAGCCAGACTGTGCAGAAAAGTGCATGGGACTCTTCACTCCAAATAAGCAGCAAAAAGCCTTAAGTAGAGGTATGTCAGGTGGTAGAGCACCAGTATTAAGCAAAAAAAAGCTAAGTGAGTGCGAAAGGCCCAGAAGAACACCTGAAGTCACAACAAAACATGGGAGTTTTCAGGTCTAGACCATGGCATAGGCCCTGGGATTTTGAAGCCCTTTCAGCACCATTTGAAGGCAGCACTAGAGTTAAGGAAATCTGGTTAAGATGTGCATGTCAACACCCTGGTTACAGTGTGACAGTTCCTGCAAAGTGTCTCCCTGGTCTTGGCTCACCTGCTGGGGCCAGGCTGTCCTGCGTGCTCTTCCTGCACTCCTGCACGCTCTCCTGGAAGTTGGGGAGCTCCAGGGCCTCGGCTATGAATTCTTCAGGGTTGCATGTAATAACAGTGTCCCTGCAGAGAGGGGGCATCTGGGGTGACTAAAGCGCCTGTCTAGTCTCTACAAATACTGGTTATATGCACAGATTTGTCCAGGGAATAAAATGTTCCTTCATAGCAACTGAGAAGGCTATTCCATTGAGACCTGAGATGCTCTATTCTGCCTCTAGATCCTTCCAGCTGAGGCCTAGAATAGTCTATTGTACCTCTGAAACCATCCTCAGCTAAGACCTGGGAAGCTGTATTATACTTCTGGAACCTTCCTCAGGTGAGACCTAGGGACTTCTATTCTGCCTCTGGAACCTTTCTCAGCTAAGTGGATTGTAATGCTGAGAGTTCTGGATATATTTTCCTCTGCACAACCCATCTCAGCCTCAAAGCCTGACAAACAGACCCTGGAAGCTAGGCCACAAAGAATCACTCTCAAATCCAGGTCCACAGCTTGAGGAAAATGCAGACCCTGACTTAGTAACTGCGGGGAACCTAAGCCTACATTTGTAGTAAGTCTGTCTCCAGCAAATGCTGTGTCTCTGGTCCTACCCTCATTGAGCTTTAGACTGGGTACAACCTGGCTGACACTAAAACCACTAAGCACTAACTCTCCAGACCCTAATTTAGTAGGCCTGGGAAGGCCCCAAGAATTACACCTGTCACAAAGCACACACTGAGCCTGTAGGCTGGCGATGGGACATGGCTGTCCAGCAGGAGGCACTGTTGAGTCATACTACTGGAGTCCAAGAGATCTAAAGCTATTCAACCAGGCAGCACATGGTACCCAGTCACTGTCCAGAATAGGATCTACTCTAACTGCTGGCACCTAGTGGCCAGGGCACATCAATGACTGTGCTTTCAGATCTCCAAGAGTAAGTCACAGCTGAGGCGTTCCAGATGGCAATTTATGGTTCTCAGGGCCAAAAGCGGTGTCACACTGTGACCCACTAATCCCACATCTATGAGTTGCCTTCAGGCAAAGGTTCCATTCAAAGATTTGTGTGTAAGTCATTGATTGCTTCATCAAGACAGCAAACAACTGACTTACTAATGAGTAAACATCTCTACCTGAAAATTCAATTAAAATCTTGTTACTAGAGACTAACAATGAAGGAACAGACTGGCAATGTCAACCTACACCCCCAAATATATGCTTTTGAAAATACATCCCCATAGCCACAAATACAAACATAACATGTTATCACACCAGGTGGCAGGATGATAGAAGACTGTCTCACATTTTGTATTTTCTAAGAAATGGAATGGAAAGCAATGAACTCTAACTAGCACTTGTTACCAGGGAAAACAATTTTTAAAAGTGTATGCACTGGCCTTAATTATCCTAGCTCAACCCCAACAAGGCTCAAGCTGTTTCCTTAAATCAATCTGTGTGGCACACAGCCGTTCCTATTCCTATTCATTTATGTACTGTCTGTGGCTCTTGAGACAACATGGTGAGGAAGACTTTCAGAAGCACCCACCCTCCTGCCATTTGTAGGAAAGCTCCCGAGCCCAGGCCTGGATGGAGCCCTCAGCTCAAAACTGCACACACCTCTGCCACTCCCTCCTGGGGCGGAGCTGGTACTTAAGGAGGCATTCACCATGAACCACTGGCACGCTGAGAGTCGGCCTTTCCTCCTGAAAGAGACAGGCACATAGTCCAAGGCCCAAAGAAAAGGACAAGAGCTGATGGATGGATGGGTGCCATTCTGGGACGCTACCTTACTGTGGAAAGTGGTTAGTAGAGGGAAGATGTCCGGGTGGATGAGGTTGAGCTGTGTTTGAATCTTGTGGCTGCGGAGATTATGCACTGACTCACATTTCTCATTCAGGATCAGGTGCTGGGTGTCAGGCCCAAATCTAAGATGAAAGGAGAGAGCAGGCTGATAGGGTCCATCAGGGAATTATTCCATCTCACAGACAGCACGAAGCCCTAGAAGATGGCCACATTAGTCACTTGTCCCCAAGTATCTACTATATGGCCTGACATGATCTTGCTGCTTCTGTCTCAAAGTTCAGGGTTCTCTCCTTAAGGCAACTGCCCTTGGATAAGCTGCTTGAAAAACACATGAGAGAGAACTCAAGCGAAAATAAGGAGATGTTCAGATAAGGATGTGAAATCAACATTTAGTACAGGCTGCAAGAAAAAGGCCTAAGAGGAAAATAGATAAGGTGCATATCATGATTCAAACCCTTAAGGAACAAAAGACAAGAGAACTGAAGAGCGCAAAACAGCCAGGCACAGACAGGCAAGCTGTGGGAGAATGGAAAGATGGAGGGAGATTTGAGTCAAATGTTCAGCAGCTGATAAGAATCCCATGCAGGCCTTTGACTTTGTGAATCCTTTGGTTCTTTTCTATAAAGAGAAAGTTAAAGCAGGTGCTGATGGCTCACACCTGTAATCCTAGCTACTTAGAAGGCTGAGATCTGAGGATCAAGACTCGAAGCCAGCCTGAGGAAAAAAATACTCTTATTTCCAATTAACCACCAAAAAACTTGAAATGGAGCTATGGCTCAAGTGGTAGAGTACCAGCCTAGAGCAACAAAGCTCAGGGACAGTACCCAGTACCAGCACCGAAAAAAAAATTATTGTCTTATTGGTCTTCGTGAAGACTATAGGAAATAATGTTTGAATAAATACCTTTATTAAAAATGAAGTGAAGCAGGGAGTGGCAAAAAGCAACTTAAATCACCACACATCCAAGTTCAACTCTTCCACTGGATGCTGGGCTTGGCCCACGAAGCCATGAGGAAAGAGGACAGGGCGCCCTTCCCAGTTACTGGTTACCAAACTTCCCAACAAGACAAGCTTGCTAGGAAGAAGGAAGGAGACAACGGTACAGCGGGTACCACATGCCAGAGTGTCCAATAAGCAGAAGCTACTACTTTCTATTGGCAAGTCTCTTCTTTAAGATGTACCAGTGGAACGTCAACTAAAAGATACCCCACAAGTATGACAGTTGAAAATGACAAGCAACAGAGCCCTGTACAAGGGGGACATGTGCACACTGCGCCACCTACTGGAGGCTCTTTCCATACTACCACAGAGGAACACTCCCAAAATTCTGCAGGCAAGAATCACAGGTTCACGCAGGCTCGCAGGCTCAAGTGAGGGCAGGCAGACAGCAATATACCCACAAGGGTTACCCTGTGTTCCCTGGACAGGGCAGGGTTTCATACCTCTCCATCCACTGCTGGTATCTGCTGTCTATGATCACAGACTCTGGGGCCATGTGGACCACCAAGGCCGTAGGGGCGTCAGGGTTTCTCTGGTACCTGGGAGGAACAAGGAAGATTAGCGTTGTTCTTTATATGATAAAGACTCAGAACACTTACAAATGGAGATTGTGCAGCTGGGAAGGGGATCTCAGTGCTACATCACACCTTGGTCTCCAAGAAGCTCCCAGGAGGGCCAGGGTGCTGCCTTTGTACCCCTCCATGGAGTTTCTCAATTAGACAAGCCTGCTTTGGGTATCTGGTCTACCTGGCTCAGCCTTTCCACGTCACCCTGTGGAGTGGACGGAGATGATGTGTGGAGTAAACAGGGAATGGCTGACAAATAACCCACGGCCAGATGCCCTTCCTGTCCCCTCCCTCTAGCTCCTCCATCTCCAATGTGGTGTTTAATTCATCGGTCTCCTTTACCTCTACTCCAAGCCTGGTGTTTGCCTCCAGAGAACCCAAGACACCAGGATAGAATAAGAAAAGTGTCTTCAAATTCTACCATCTAGAGGCAGATGGCTGACTAACATGTTTTGTATCCTTCCAGTTTTGATTTTTTTGAAAAATTTCATGTAGTAGATGTTTTTCCTCTCTACCATAACTGTCCCAGGCAGGGACCTGGCTCTCATGACATCTTAGCAACGTCAGTAGCTTTGTGCTCAGAGCCTGACTGGAACACACAAAGTATTTGCCGCCAGGCTACCTCACCCAGTAAAGACTCCCAGTATGCCAATGTAGAAGAGATACAGCAGCCCAAAAGAATTTGTCTATGTAGAATGGAACAGTAAGTGAAAAAAATAGGTAAGGAAAAATTTAGGACAGGAGAAATAGAGAGACGCCATCAAGAATGGGAGGAAATTTAAAGCACAGACATGTAGGTCATGTGACCTAGAATTAAAGCTAAATTGAAAAACATCTCATGCAGGACAAAACAGGCTTGAAAGGTGTCCCCATCTGAGATTCTGTCCCTAAACACAGACTCTTAAAGCACATGGCATCATACCACTGGACTCCAGGAGGCTAAGTGGAGGTAAGTCAGGAAAGATCATATAGGTAAAATAATCCCAACAATGACAACTCCAGGTTCTACAATTTGTTGGAGACTTTAAGGCCTTAGTGTTTCTGGACTTGAATTTTTTCTAACTTCACTTTCAGGCAATATTATACCACAGAGCATGCTAATCACCAACTACAAAGTAAAGAGTGCCAGTAGGATGGACGAGCATTTCCAAACCAAGGACACGCTCTCTTCCCCAGAATGGTCATTCCACTCAGCGTAGGTGTCCTGAGCTGTGGCTGTGGTTTTCCTTCCACCTGCATGCCCTCTCCTTTACCTCTTGAAGGTGTCATTCTCACAGATGGGCTGGATGAAGCCTTCATCTGGACATTCGACCACAATAAATGCAAGGCCAGGATCTGGTGGTGTACACAGTTCTTCAGCCAGAATCTGCAAAACCAAATAAACCAGTTTGCGGGGTTCATGACATGCTTCCAAACCAGTCAAAGCATAGCATCAAAAACAAATGGATTCAAGGCATCTGCAAACATCACACACCCTGTAGCCAACTACACAGGGCAAGAGACCAGAACGAAGGGTCTCTATATGAACTTCCTGCTGTGTGTTGAAAGAAGCAGACAAGTGGGAAAATAGCTCAATCCTGCAGTGACAAAAACAGAGGCTTATCATTTAAGGGTTGGTTTTTGTTTTTTAATACCAGAAAAAATGTCTTGATAAAGAATGTCGTGATAATCCTTGGGGCCATGGACCCAAACAAAGCCCATTCATATGGCAAGTTTTGGACACTGCCCTGAGCTCACATGAGGACAAGAATCCATCCTTGCAGGACTACCAGATCCTTAACAATCTACAGAAATGTCCAGACACAGCAATGATGACAGGCTATGCAGATGGATAGGAGCTCCATTGTGGGATTTGTGAAAGAATTTCATACTAGCCCACTTCCTTCAAAAGTTGTATCTGGAACAGCTCATGCCTGTCTGTAATCCCAGCTACTCTGGAGGCTGAGATCTAAGGTTCACAGTTCAAAGATAGCCAGGGTAGAAAAGTCTGTGAGATTCTTATTTCCTATTAAACACTAAAAAGCCAATGGTGGAGCTGTGGCTCAAGTGGTAGGACACTAGCTTTAAGTACAAAAGATTAGAGACAGCACCCAGGTCCCAAGTTCAAGCCCCAGGAACAGTACCAAAAAAAAAGTAGAGTCCAAGCCCCAGTGCTGGCACACACCAACAAGTTGTATCTGAAGCCCTGTTAGCCAGGGGCTCCACCCAGAGGTGCGGTCCACTTGCAACTGCAGAGTCATCATGGGAACCAAGTCTTACCTCCCGTCCTTCATGAATAACACTCTTCCCGTCCTTGACAGCAGCAATGATGGGGGCGATGGCAGCTGTCCCCCTAAAATCAAGAGCAGGCGCACCGTGAGAGGTGAGGTCTAGGAGCACGGGGACCCGCCCTGCCACCAGCCCTACCTCACCCACCACTCACACGGGGAGGCCCAGCTCCTTCGCTTTGAGCACCAGGAAGTTCCCTTTCTTCATGTGAAGCTGAAACACACACGTTGTTGAACACAAATGTAAATTAAGTGGCTGATGAAGAAGCTTGGTTTAATCGCTTCATTAGAAGTGCATCTATTTTTTAATTAAGGGTGTTTTCTTTGATAAAATGCATTTTATTGTTTTCAGAAAGCATTTTGATATTCTGAGGATGTTTATTTTGAAATGCTTTAGAACTGAGACCTGAATGACTTTAAAACAGTGCTATATTCCCCAACATTATCTTGCTATATATTTAAATAAATGTAACCCTTTGCTGCATCCACGTTAACGATTAGCATCTTTACATATCCATATCCTTTGGAAGAAACACTGATACGTGGGTTCTATATTTTCCTATATTCGCCAACTGCTAAAGAAACATCACCAAAACACGGCCTAACTGGCAATGACCAGCTAAACTGCACAACATGGCATTCCAGGTGGTGGTAAAAAGAAAAGCATGTTTTGAATATTTGTCAGTGTGGTGGTATTGCTGTTCCATAGAGAAAAATTACAGTAACCGATTCTTTTTATATATTTTTTCCAGTCCTGGGCCTTGGACTCAGGGCCTGAGCACTGTCCCTGGCTACTTTTTGCTCAAGGATAGCACTCTGCCACTTGAGCCACAGTGCCACTTCTGGCCATTTTCTATATATGTGGTGCTGGGGAATCGAACCCAAGGCTTTATGGATACGAGGCAAGCACTCTTGCCACTATGCCATATTCCCAGTCCCAGTAACCAATTCTTAAACTGCTCTTACAGCAGATGGCAAATAGCCATCCCAGCATAAAACCACTCCGACCACCACTCTCTTGCTAATCTCCTGTCTGACATTTTTGAGACCTACATATTTTACACACAATGATCAAAGCAAGTCAAAAACAGCCTCAGTGGGGCTGGGAATATGGCCCAGTGGCAAGAGTGCTTGCCTCGTATACATGAGGCCCTGGGTTTGATTCCTCAGCACCACATATACAGAAAATGGCCAGAAGGGATGCTGTGGCTCAAGTGGCAGAGTGCTAGCCTTGAGCAAAAAAGAAGCCAGGGACAGTGCTCAGGCCCTGAGTTCACGGCCTAGGACTGGCAAAAAAAACCAAAACAAAACAAAACAAAAATCAGCCTCAGATATTAACAAGTCTCTGCTGAATTATATCTAATGTTTGCTTTCTTGTTTAAACCTTGATGAACTGTTAAGTGTTTACTCTTAATTTTCATGAACAAGTAACTCTTGGGATCAAGTCTCAAATTTGATCCCAATGTCTCATCATCAGGATTCTAGACTTCTCCATCTTAAAAAAATAGTCAGAGGAAGGACTGTAGTCTCACTCTATGCACACCACGTCACAGAGAAAGGACTGCAGCCTCACTGTGTGTATGCACAACCCACGTCACACAGAGGAGAGACTGCAGCCTCCTCGTGTGCACCCCATGTTACACAGAAGAAAGGACTGTAGCCTCACTCTGTGCACCCCACATCGCACAGAGGAAGGACTGCAACCTCACTGTGTGCACACATCACACAGAGGAAGACTGCAGGCTCACTGTGTGCATGTCACATAATACACAGATGGCAGCCTCAGCAGAAGGACTACAGATAGTATAAGGAAATAAAGTTGATGAATGAAGACCCAAATGACAGGAAGAAAACACAAGAGTTGCCATCGGCTACTTCTGTGTTCTATGAGGACCAACCACAAACTAGTGCACAATCATCCACAAGCTGACACAGGACTGGCAGGAAATCAGAACGGATAGAGCAATATCCTATTCCCTTATCCTCATCATCCCACCCTGTACCCAATGCTGCCTCTGGTAATTGCTGCTATTGCGCTGAGATGGATGTTGTTAGGCTCTAATGTTGCTGATGTCATAAAGAATTCAACTTGCTTCTTGGCACAGGTGAATTTAGAAATCAGGATTTTGAAATTTCTGCAGTGGTTCCCAAAGATTCAGAGCAGGCCATGGGTAGCCACCTGCCACACATGCCCCCCCAGTGCTGGGGTTGGACAGCCTCTTACCTGACAGATAAACGCTACCACCAAGGAAGGGTCCCTGCCACCTGCTGCCCGGCTGACACCTGCAGAAAAACACATTTGATCAAACAAGGTGTGAAGGCTGCACGGGAATTAGCTTGAGAAGGAATTTTACTTCGTGTGTTAAGTGGACGTGACCATCAGCATCCCACCACAAAGGCTGAGAGACCCTGCTGCTCCCAACACACTCTTTATATATGTACATATGCTGGGTTTCAGGAAATCATGTAGAATACAAAATTCCAACCACAATCACAAGAAAAAAAAATTTAGTGGCCTACATATTTAATAGTGAAGAGAGAAAATAACTGATTTACTTTATGTAAGAGAACATTCAAAGCAAAACAAAAGCTAAAAGGTCAGCAGGGAAATGTGGTGTCCTCTTTATCCTAAGTCATCCAGCAAAGGAGACTACTCAAGGCCTGTCATTTCTTAGCCATCAGACAGACAGACTACAGACAGGAGGGAACTGGTCCAGCCCTGGGAAACAGAATCCTGCAGCAATCCACAGCTCATCCTGAACTTTCAATAGTTTTCCAGTATGTTATTTTAGTTTTGGGGTTTTGTTTTGTTTGTTTGTTTTGCCAGTCCTGGGGCTTAGACTCAGGGCCTTGACCACTGTCCCTGGCTTCTTTTGGTTCAAAGCTAGCCATAGAGTCACTTCCAGCTTTTTCTGTTTATGTGGTGCTGAGGAATCAAACCCAGGGCTTCATTAATACAAGGCAAGCCATATTCCCAGCCACAGTAAGTTGTTATTATGAAGGAAAAGGGGGCCAATCCATTCACTGAATGGACTGTTCCGTGGGCTTAGTTGTTTAACTTTCTGCATTATTGAAAGATGAACTTGACTAATGCTCAATGAATGAAAATGTACAAAAGCCCTCTGAACAAGTAGGGTGTGCCAGGCCCTGCGCTCCTCCAGGCAAGCTGGACATGTGTTCCAGAGCCTCAGAGCTGTCAGTGGCAAGTTCTGTCACTTTTGAGGGCATATTTCCACTCTCAACCCAGACCCAGGCATGTATGCCAAGAAAAAGCCTGTGCTTACAAACAGTTTCCCTACAGTGCTGATTCAGACTCTGGGCATTCAATAAGAGACCTATATTAGGGAAGTAAATTAGACACTGAAAGGCAAATAATGTATCCTTGACTTACATGTAAAACCACACAGAATCCAAAGTATCAGTACAACAGAAACAAAGCATAAAAAAGTTACCAGAGTGTGTATGAGGGGAGGGTGAGGAGGGAGAGTATACATGTGTATTAGGGAAGATGTTACTCAAGCAATACAAAGTTTCAGCTAGGCTTCCAATAACTTTTAGTCATCTACTGCTTGTGCTACATAAAGTGATCACAATTAATAGTAGTATTTGTTTCAAACTTGCCTGCCAGGAACAAGGTCCTGCCTTAGATCCCCAGGCAAGAGGGAGGGAGTGGGGGAAGAATGCTTTAAAAAGACTGATTGAGAGGCTGGGAATATGGCCTAGTGGTAGAGTGCTTGCTTCGTATACATACATGAAGCCCTGGATTTGATTCCTCAGCACCACATATATTGAAAATGGCCAGAAGTGGCACTGTGGCTCAAGTGGCAAAGTGCTAGCCTTGAACAAAAAAGAAGCCAGGGACAGTGCTCAGGCCCTGAGTTCATGGCCCAGGACTGGCAAAAAAATAAAAATAAATTGATTGATTCATTATTTATAAACTTCTGGTTCTGGGGCTTAAACTCAAGGTCTAGCAGTCTTGCTGAGGTTTATCCCTGAAGCCTGGCACTCTACCACCTGAGCCACAGCTATACTTCTGGCTTTTTGCTGATTAATTGGAGATAAGTGTCTCATGGATTTGTCTGCCTGGGCTGGCTTCAAATCTTGATCCTCACATTTTAGCCCCTTGTATAGTTAGGCTTAAAAAAATAAATTGTTAACATTTTACCCCCAAATATAATATGTTGGTGGGGTGATAGCTATAATGATCTTGACAAAATCTTTCTGCATAGACCAGAACATCTTGTTGTACTCCAAAATATGCACAATTACTATTTGCTAATGAAAGATAAATTAATCTGGAAAAGGCAGTTATTTGTACCATTGCCCTCTGGAAGGTGCTGCACACGCTGGTTTGCTTCAGAGTCTGGAGACCGTTCAGGGCTGCGTCTGTAGAGAGGCCTTTCTGGGCTCTGTGACATGGGGTCTTCTGCACACCTCCGCTCACCTGGGCAGCACAAACTCCCGTCACATTACACACAGCACATCCACCCAAGCAAACTGGCTTATCCCTACAGGACCCATACTTGCAAAAACCCAAAAGTGGAGCTATGGCTCAAATGGCAGACTACCAGCCCTTAGTGAATAAGCAAAGATGGCACCCAGGCCTTGAGTTAAAGCCCCAGTATGGCACAAAAATAAAACCTCCAAAAAGAGCTGGGCACTAGTGGCTCATGCCTGTAATCCTAACTACTCAGGACGCTGAGATCTGAGGATCATGATTTGAAGCCAGCTGGGACAGGAAAGTCTGTGAGATTCTTATCTTCACCAGAAAACTGGTAGTGGCGCTGTGACTCAAAGTGGTAAGGTACTAGCCTTAAGCAAAAGAGCTCATGAACAATGCCCAGACCCTGAGCTCAAGCCCCAGAACCAACCACCACCAACAAACAAACAAACAACACAGTACTTAGGTACTTCCATCTGTTCCCAACAACCCCAAAGCAATCAATGTTGAAATCTGACTGCACTATATTTTCTGCTAACCCTTGAATACATAATATCCCACAACTCAATCACTACCATAATACTTAAGTTCAACATCTATTCCCAGGAGGATCAGCTCCTGAAGGGCGAGAACCACATCTCAGTTTCACAGCTAACCATCCCAACCATGAAGCTCAGTTTCCACAGTAGTTCCCAGTTCACTGGCAGCTGCCACCCTGGCATTCTGGCAGGCACACTCACTGTGTATGGGGACCTGGTGAACCGTCATGGTCTCATCCTTGTAGTCCGGAGTGGAGTGCGGCCGTACAGCTACAAGGCAATCAGGAGAAATGTGCAAGTCAGGAGAAACACATTAGTGAAATGTATACAAAGGAAACTTCCCAAACCATCAAACTCAGCAACTGAACTGGCTCAGTATTGTAGTGGGAATCTGTCAATAAAATCAGAATCCATCTCACATCAAGGAAGCATTTGATTATAAGCTTTGATTTAAGCTAGCCTCTAGTAGTTCCTAACTGGAAAAGCAGGGCCTATAAGAGAAAGAAGTACCGGATACATACCCAGGTCTATTCCTTTCAAAGGACCTGAAAATATTTTGATTGCTTCTAGGTATTTTTCCTGAAAATAAATAAATAAATAAAATATAAGAAAATAAGCAGATTACCATTAAATACAGAAACCAACATATATTCAAACATGTTAGCAGACTCAAGGACTATTAACATGAAGCAAACACTTTATTAGTGTTTCAAACTTTAAACTTCAATATACAAACAGTTATTGTATCTACTACCTATTAGATTCCTAGGGTTAGCAGGGCAAAAGAAACCAAAAAAGACAACAATTAACCGTCACTCTGCAAGAGAAATGAAAACTGCAGAGGAAGTAAAGGTTTAGTAAAGACCCCTCAGGGAGGAGAGGAAAGAGCAAGATCTCACATTTAAACAAAAGCTCTGAGAGGGGCAGGTGTTCTCGAGGGACAGTGGGTCAGTCCACCCTGTAGCTAACTGAAGCATGGTGTAAACACAGAACTAGTAAGGGCCTGGGTCTATGGGACTTGGAGACCATATCAAGGTAAGTGGATTGGATTCCAATGGAGAGCCCTAAAGCATTTGAGGCTGGGAATGGATGCCTGCACTTATGTCTTTTCTCAAAACAGGTCATTCTGACTGCTTGTGATGGGCAGTTTATACAAGTGGCAGACAGGTCACAATGGCCTCAAGGAGATGGAAACAAATGGATGGACTCAGACATTAGGATAGAGTTAACAAGACTTGATGCCTGGTATGAAGATGTCAGAAATGTAATGAAGCTATCATACAAGCCCTGGGTGTGGCTCAAGAGGTAGAGTACTAACCTAGGACACCTGAGGCCCTGATTTCAGTTTTCATTACCATAAATAGGTAATGCTGTCACTCATGAAGTACTTGTTACCAAATATCCAGTAATTTGATATTTAGCACTTTACATGTCATCTCACTGGATCTTTTTTGGAACAGCCATTTTACAGATAAAGCACCTAAGTAGATAAAGCCCACAACTAGATTTGAGCTCCAGTTTGCTGGATTTGAAAAGTATTTATTCCGTGAAGGTATGTCTGGAGGACATATGTCTGATTTGCCAAAAAAAAAAAGGAAAATTCTTGTGATTCACAATAAAAGAGGAGGAACAGGCTTTTCTGGGTGAGTTGGAGGGGACTCACCAGTTGTGGAGGTCCAGAGAGCACGCACTTCGGAAGCCCTGTTTCCTTCAAAGTAAGAATCATTCCTACAAAGGAGGAATAAAGTCAGATCCTTCATCACTGACTTGCAGCGGCTTCAGGCAGCAGCACTGCTGACCTCTCTGGTCACTCATCTATGTTTCCCCATTCCGGCTTCAGACCAGTGGTGAGATCAGGCTTGCAAGCAGAAATGACGTTAGCAAGAGCAAGGGTCACTCGTGATTTCCCACAGGCTCCTGCAAGGGGCAGCAGTGACGACAAGGTTGAGGTCCTGATGTCCCTGACACGCAAAACTCAAGTAGGTGCCTATTCTCAAAGTTGTGCAAGTAAAGGACAGACTCTCAAAAACAAAACAAACAAACAAACAAAAAAAGGACAGACTCTCTTACACTTTGCACCCCAAGTACCTCATGCCCCATCTCAGCTCTGAACATAGGGACCTACCGGGCTCCTTCCTATTCATATCAACATGCCTACAAAACCCAGCTGCAACAAGCTTGACTTGCCCAATTCATGGGGAGAAATAATGCATGGCTATGTATGGTTGCTGACAGGATTCTTGAGAAACTCACTGCCTTTTCTTTTAAAATTCTTACTATGTACAAATGGGGTTACGATTCCCTAAGTCAGGTTGTGAGTACAATGCTTCTTGGTCGATATCACCCCTTCCTTCATTCTTCCCCATTGACTTTAGTCCACCACCACTGACACAATCCAGCTAATTCTGGCCTGGCAGTCCAAGAAACCAAGTGGATAGCCACACATGGAGGCAAAATCTGCTCTTCTGAGTCCAGTAATGATGTGGCCTACCACAGCTTCCTAGACTGGCATACAAAAAATTAAAAAATTCCTGCTCCCTTGGAGTCAGAAGAGGGTCTAAACAAGAAAAAGATGGATTAAGACCCCCACTTTGTGGGCTCTGCCTTTGAAAAGACTATACTCACCACACAAGCCCCCAACATTAGCCCAGTGCATTCGGGTCATGAATATGTTGTCCAAGCGAGCAACTTTCAGTCTAGAAAAGAGAAAACCATTTACAGCAGGATGAATGGGACTACTTCTGCTATTAAAACACAACTGCCTCCTACCCCACCTTTCCAACCCCATAATCATCTCTACCCCAAAAGCAAACTGACTCACTTGTGTTCCTGCATGAGTCTCTGGACACCTTCTCCACAATTGAAGAGATACCTACAGGATAAACAAGATCATACTCATAAGGGTATATTCTGTAAGATCTCTAACACTGCTTAGGGCCAGTGGCTCACACCTGTAATAATCCTAGCTACTTGCCAGGATGAGCTCTGACAAAAGTGGTTTAAATCCTGCCTGGTAGGAAAGCCCATGGGATGATCATCTTGAATTAACCACCAACACTCTGGAAGTGGAGCTGTGGCTCCACTGGAGCCTGGAATGGGAAAGCTAAGAGACAGTGAGTTCAAGCCCCCCCACCCAAAGCAATCTCTAAAACCTATTTTACTGTAGCCTCACTCAAGCAAACAACCCAAACCAATGAGGATGTACTAACTGGGCAGCATCTCTGGTATTAAGCTAAGAGGCTCTCAATACTACTCAGAAGAGGTGGGGAAGGGGTGAACCTGTACCGGCTAGTGAGAGTGGGAGTGAGATAAGGCCTCGTCCACCCACCCCACTCAGCCATGAGGGCCCGACTTTGGGGTGCATGGAGGGAGGGTGCCGCTCAGCGAGCCAAGAGTCATGAGAAGAGGATGCTCACACCCGGGTCGAAATCTCTTCGTTGGGACCCTGCGGACCACCCTATGTAAGGAATCGCAAACCTCCGGACTTAACTGCGCTAGCAATGACAACCACCCGGGGGGGAACTGCGGTGCTGGAGGCCGCTTAGCACCTAAGACCCTGAGGGCTGGGGGATGGAGGGAGAGATGGAGTTGGAGAGAGGGGAAGGAGTGGAAGCCGAGGGAGGGGAGCGGGCTCGGGATGGATGGCTGGGGGGGGTGGAGAGATGGGGGGTAGAGGACGGAGGGCAGCGGACTGACCGGTTGTACTCTGAGAAGACATAGAGAGCAGGGCTCACGTCCCGGCCGCCGGCGGCCGCCACTTGCAGATACACGGTGTTGGGGGCCCCGGGCTCCCATGACGCGCCCCTTTTCTCCCGTGTGCGCAGGTGTCGAAGTGGGTCTTTGGGGGGCCGCTGGCGGCGGGCGGGCCCCTGTGACATGGCGCGCCCAGCCCCCGACCGCAGCAGCCAGCGCAGCGCCCACATGCGAACCGTTCAGCCGAGCCCGGGACCCGACCGCATGCGGGCCAGCACCGCCCAGCGCGCAGCTTGGGAGCTGCAGCCAATCAGCGTCCTGAAAAATGAGAGGCCCGCCCCACACGAGGCTACGCGTCCAATAGAAAGGAGCGTGGACGCACCCAGTTTGTCACTTGGCCGCGGCCATAGAGTGGATACTGGCTAGAGCGTCACGACAGGCCCCGCCCCTTGCCGTAATTCCGGCTTTTCTAGCGTTAGGGCCCCTCTCCCCGCCCCCGGAACTTGTGGGAGTCCTGGGGCGGGACTTCCTTAAGGGAAAGGGAACACCGGAAAAGGATGGGTCCTGGAGTTGAGATTGGAACTCCTCTTCTGCCAGATTGGATACGTTCCTCTGCAAGTCACTTATTCCGGGCATTGCTTTGTTCTTCTTGGGAGGACTTATGTGAGGAGATAAATCATGTGGACCCGTAGTTTAGGAGCATTCGCTAATTTGGTTTCCACAGTCCGTGTGAACATGGGTCTACAGGAATGGTCCTTAGTGACCTTGGAGAGAAGACCAGAAACAAAGCCCGGGCGAGGCTCACATCTGCAGTGTCCGCTGGGAAGGGGCTTAGGATCCTAGGGTGGCGCTGTGAAGCCGGGTTAGGCTGGGAAGCCTTAAGACTCTATCTCCAGTTGGCCCAAGTGGTAAAGTGCCATTCTTGAACAAAAGAAGCTCGGGGACAGCACCTAGACCCAGAGTTCAAACGCCAGGACACCCATTTACCCATTTTCCCCACCAGACACACAGGACAAAAATAAATAAATAAATAAAAGAATAAAAGTTCTGAAGCAAGAAAATGGAAGGAATGTGAGAACCTGAGTAAATATAAGTTTTAGTGTTAAAATTACAACAACTTCTAAACCCTGGTGATGACTCCATGCTAGAGGGCTGCACCCCCACCCATGAGACGAGTTTCTTGTAGTTTGACATTTAAAAATGTAGAGAGCACTTGTTCCCCTCTGTACCTGGGTAACAACCATGGTAACGGACAATAAAAAAAAATGATCATAGTCATAGACTATAGAAATAACCATAATAGTAGTAGAAATGCCATGGTAACTGTCAGGTTGGTTTACTTATGATTGAGTACTTGATTGTTTTAGCCCACTTAAGCCTGCTTAGTGGTAATGGAAAAACTGGTCACAATTGTTAAAATAAAGTTGGTATTAGGTCAGCCTGATCATAATATTCTGCTTCTGTAAACGGCTTGCTTAACCCATTTGTGACTTGCACTAGCCCTCTGCATTAGTGCTATGGGACCACTGTTAGCATTTCTCCAGCCTCAGGTCCTCAGCCCCTCCCACTAGCCCCCAGATCCACCCATACCTAAGGAGCCACTCCTACTCACTACCTACCTACTTCCCCTTTACCCCATGAGAGAAGCTGCCACCTGGATAAGGTACAGACGCCCTCTCCCTCTCCCGTGTCAACTATGGCACAACTAATAAACCTTATGAATCTTCTCCTGTCTGTGATTATCTCTGCATGGTCCCCTGGGATGGCCAGGACATATCCTTTCAACCACCTGTTGTCATTTCCTGACATGGAGGCCAGTTCTTGATATCAAAGCCAAAATAGATAGCTGAAAGGGTAGATAGCCAATAGAAATAGGACAAGACTTGCTTGCTAAATGCTGTCCAATCAAGTATCTGCCAAATTGAAAATACCCTGCCCCAGTTGTAATCACAATAAGAAGCCTGCCCATCTGAGTGTCTGGACCCTCAATCCAGATCCGTTGTCTCGGTGATGCTTGGGAGTCCAGGCTTGAGCTTGCAATAAAGACTCGTGTGTTTGCATTGGTATTGGCTCCTTGGTGGTCGTTGGGGACTGGAAATCTAGGCATAACAGCAGTGCTTCAAATGGCACTGTTACTGAGGAGATACTCAATAAGTGGTGGCCTAAACTAAAATATTCAGCCCATAAACAATATATTTTGAAGTAGAGTGGGGGTTCGCTACAATAAAACAGGGTCCCCCCCAAGAGTCTCCAGCTACAAGATGACAAAAAGACAGATTTATTGGGGAAGTAAAAAGTGAACAAAAAGTGAACCGACCGGCCTTGGTCGCAGCCCGGACTCGGGAGCTGAAACTGCTGACCACATGTGCAGGATCAGGGCCCAGACTCGGGAGCTGGAGCTGCCTGCATGTGTGCAGCCCAGACTCGGGAGCTGGAACCGCGTGTCCATGTGGCCTTCCAGCCTGGTTATAGGCAAACATCACAGACAAACGCCACACGCAGGTGACCAATGAGGATACAACATTTACAGAGCATGCTAGGCCACATGCAGGTGGCCAATAGAGTTACAGTCTGTCTCATAGTATCTGTTTGAACCAACCTATCATTCTAGTTAGAATTGGTGCATGGATTTGGCGGGGCTCACATGATGCAGGTGGATACGCCTACTCATAGGAGGGCATGGGTTTAACCTTGAACGTTCCTTGAACTTTCCATGCTTCAGGTGGTCAAGCAGTTTACACAATCTTATCACAGCAAAGGGGAACTTCCCTGGATAGGGTGGGGGAGATCTTAGTGAAGATGGAGTTGGCTTCTGCTCTAATCTGAGCTGGAGTCAACCTGAAGTTCCTCCGCAGCTAATGATGACACTAGGCAGATCTGACCTCCCTATTACATTCCCCCATTTTTTTCTTGTACATAAAAATCAAATCATTGATTTCTCTTGGAGATCTTAATCTTGCCTGCACTGTAATATGACTCCACCCATAGGCTTTTGGGGAGAGCAAGGATACTACAAGAGCCAGTTTGATGTGACTGCTGCTCTTAAGCTTGTACCCAGAAAGGTCCTGTTTATCCCTGGGGTCCATCTTCAGGACATCAGCAGGTGTTCTCACCTGTTTTAAATCTCCATACAGTTACCTAGGCAACTGTCACACCTCCTCTGATATCACACCCTTGTTCATCTGGACACTCTAATACACTTGGGGACACCTCCCACTCCAAGCATTTCCTGGGAGTGACTCTGTAGCCTGCCACGCATGTTTTTCTTAATAGAGCTCCTCAACTCCAGTTAACTTAGAGGACTGGGAAGGTTACCACAGGAAGAATGTCTCCCCAATATCTTAGCTTTACTACCCACTATCACAGATGACTGGCAAGTTCCTGCCCAGTAGATAGACATGGGAATTTAGAAAGGCATGCTTACAAACTATTCTTTTAGGACCTCCCAGCTCCAGTTAACTTTTGAAAGGCCAAACACAGGTGACTCAGACCTGACACTGTCTCTGCCATCCAAGCAGTGGCTTGCTGCCTCTGGATGCTCCATTTGTTCCAGGAGTGACTTTTCCACTCAGAGGTAAATGTACCTTTGGCATTTCTCTTGGTCCATCACTGGACTTGGACTCAGAGCTTGAGTGCTGTCCCTCAGCTCTCCAGCTCAAGACTAGCACTCTACCACTTTGAGCCTCAAAGCAACTCACAGCTCTGTTCCCAGCACTCTGCTGGCTGAGTAGAGATGAAGACTCTCACGGGGACCTTTCTCTGCCCGGGCTGGCTTCAAACCGCAGATTTCAGACCAGTGAGTCTTACAAGAGGCCACTTTACTCCAATTAAGGCAACAAGGTGGTCCACACAGAAATAGTTAAGTATGCTCTTACCTGGATCTTGTTAAGGGCCAATGTTAGGAGTCACCTGTCCTCTGTGGGTCTGTTGAAAACTGTTACAAAATGCCTATAGACAGACTGGAAATACATTTTCGATCTCAAAGTCTTTTCCTCAGCTACTCTTTTGACAATGTAATAAACCTCCAAAAATTTGGTAATGCTCAAACTCTGAGTTTAGACTTAAACTCGCCCATTCTTACTCTTTATCAAAGTCACAAGAACATTAATAGTTCAAATGTTTCACAAATGTCCATTTTAGTGGGTTATCACCAGATTGCACCACCTTCACTTGTCCTCCTTGGTCAGGTTAGCTGCTTTGACGTGGGAAGCGTGGATCCAGGTCCTTAGGCCATCTACCTTGACAGCAGTAGGAGTGGTCAGGACTACAGTGTAGGGGCCTTTCCAGCGGGGCTCCAAGGACTCAGTCTTATGTCGCCTTACCCACCTGTCCTGGCACAAAAGGATGTAAGGCTGGGGCATCTTTAGGCAGCTTCTCATGAGCGGCCTTGATCTGGGAGTAAAGTTCATTTTGGATTCTCTGCAGGGCCTGTAAGGACTGTAATAAATGTTGGTTAGACAATTCAGCTGGGGCTTCAGAACCAAGCTTAGGGCATAAGGGAGGAGACCTCCCGAACATTACCTCATAAGGTGTGATGCCCTTAAAGTATGATGTACAGCGTACCCGCAGAAGGGCAAATGGTAGGAGGGCCATCCAGTTTTCGCCAGTCTCAAGGGTCAATTTGGTTAAGGTCTCCTTTAGAGTTCTATTCATCCTCTCTACCTGACCTGAACTTTGAGGGTGATAGGCACAATGTAATTTCCAATTAATCCCCAATGACTTACCCAAAAGCTGGGTTACCTGAGAGATGAAAGCAGGGCCATTGTCTGAGCCTATGGCCTCTGGGAGTCCAAACCTGGGAATTATCTCGTCTAGCAGCTTCTTCGTTACAGTCTGTGCTGTTTCCCACTTGGTTGGGAAAGCTTCTGTCCACCCTGAAAAGGTGTCTACGAAAACTAGCAGGTACTTATATCCATACTTGCCTGTTTTTACCTCAGTAAAGTCTACCTCCCAATAGGCTCCTGGCACCGTTAATCGCCTTTTTCCTTCCTTCCTTTGACAGCTACTCCACCAGCAGCATTTGTCCTCTGGCATGGCACGCACTGGCTGATAATATCTTCCATTTCAGGTATATAGTAGAACTGGAGGATTAATTCCGCTAGCTTGCTCCTTCCTAGATGGGTTCCCTGGTGTATTTGCTTAATAAGAGTACGTCCTAATGCTCGTGGAAGAATAATTCTTCTGCTGTGAGTCTGTTTCCAGTTTCCCTTTTCACTTACATTGTGAAGAGACTGGAGAACCTTTTGATCTTCAGAAGAATACTGGGGCTCCTGTGGGAGGGCTGGCTTTAGGAGAAGGGCTAATGCCATCAGGCCCCTATCTTTTGTAGCCACTTCCCGTGCAGCCTCATCTGCTCTCCGGTTCCCCTTTGCCTCCTCTGAGTTTCCCTTCTGATGTCCTTGGCAGTGCATTACAGCGACTGCCTTTGGCAACCATATGGCCTGAGGTAGGCCTAAAATCTCTTCTTTGTTTTTGATGGTTTTGCCTTCTGCTGTCAGCAGCCCCGCGTTCCTTGTAAATGGCCCCGTGTACATGTACAGTGGCAAATGCATACCTGCTGTCCGTATAGATGTTGACCTTCCTGTCCTTTCCCAGCGTCAGAGCTTGGGTAAGGGCAATGAGCTCAGCTTTTTGCGCTGAGGTGCTCACTGGTAAGGGCTCAGCCCAGATGACCTGGTCCCCTTCCATGACCACTGTTCCCGCTACCTTCACTCCGTCCATCACATAGCTGCTCCCATCGGTGAACATGGTCTTTTCCGCGTCTGGTAGCGGGACGTCTGTGAGGTCTGGTCGAATGCTGTGGACATGGGCCACAACCTCCGCACAGTCGTGCAGCACTGTCTGATCAGTGTCTGGCAGCAGGGTAGTGGGGTTGAGGGCTGTGGAAGCTCGGAAAGTCACTTTAGTCTGGTTGAGCAACAGGGCCTGGTACTGTGTCAGCCTGGCATTGGACATCCACCGGTCCAGGGGTCTTTGCAACAAGTTCTCAACCGCATGGATTGTAGTTACCACTAGGTCCTGCCCCAATGTTAGCTTGTTAGAGTCTTTGACTAGCTGAGCTGTTGCTGCAATCACCCTAAGGCAGGCAGGCCATCCTGATGCAACAGGGTCCAATTTTTTTAAGTAGGCCACTGGCCGATACCAGGGTCCTAACTTCTGAGTTAGCACACCTTTTCCCACTCCATCCTTTTCATCCACAAATAGGTGGAAAGGTTTGTGGATATCCGGAATTGCCAGGGCTAGAGCTGAGACTAGCTGCTTTTTAAGGGTCTGGAATGCCCATTCTTCTTCTTCTGTCCATCTAATATATTTTTTTCTGGCTCTTTGGTAATCTCATATAAGGGTCATGCTACTTTAGCAAACCCAAAAATCCAAAGTCTACAGTACCTCACAGTTCCCAAGAATTTTCTTTCTTGTCTCTTAGTCTTGGAGTGGGGATCTATAGGAGTATAAGTACGGTAAGCATCAAGAAGCCTTACTAAATAGGCTGCTGGGGACTCATCTATTTCCTGTCTTACTTCCCCAACCTTAGACAAATTTATAGGGCGCTTTCCAGCCGCCTGGAGACCGCCCAGAATAGTCTGGCGATAAACCTTTAGCTGCTCCCTACCTGCCGACGAATTTGGGTTCCAGTCCGAATTCCGAGAGAGGAAGGCTTCCTCTATCTCAAGGGGGTCTTCTGGTGGTCTGCCATTGTTTCCTGGGAGCAGCTTCTTGGCTTCCCGGGGAATCCTGTCTTTCTCCTCATTGGTAAAGAGGACATCCAGGAGTTGCTGAATATCAGCCCAGGTGGGCCAATGAATCACAGAGAGTTTCTTTTTTCTTTTTTTTTAAATTTTTTTCAAATTTTTATTATCAAACTGATGTACAGAGAGGTTACAGTTTCATACGTTAGGCATTGGATACATTTCTTGTACTGTTTGTTACCTTGTCCCTCATACCCCCCTCCCTCCTCCCCCTTTCCCTTCCCCCCCACCCCCGGAGGTGTTCAGTTCACTTACACCAAACAGTTTTGCAAGTATTGCTTTTGTAGTTGTTTGTCTTTTTTTTACCCTGTGTCTCTCAAATTTGGTATTCCCTTTCAATTTCCTGCATCCAATACCAGTATACACGGTTTCCAATATACTCAGATAAGATTACAGAGATAGTGTAGGTACAACCACAGGAAGGTGATACAAGAACATCATCAATAATAGAAACTACATAGAATCACAGAGAGTTTCTAACAAAGAGGTTAGTGCCTGAGGCTTCTTTGAGAAGGGAGGGTTCTGCTGTTTCCAATTTAATAGATCATTAGAAGTGAAGGGGACATAAACCTCATAAGGGTGAACCTGAACCTCTTCAGGAGGTCCCACCTTTTCCTGTAAAACATATCTGATAACAACAATAAGCAAAAGCAAAAGCAAGAACAGACACAGGTCGAGGAGCAGTTTCTTGGTGGATTTTGCTCATCCCATGCTTCCCTGTAGAGAAAAGTCAATCACAGCACCAGCAAGCAGGAGTAGAAGTGTGAACAGACACAGACAAGACCATGTGTAGAGCAAGGTCAGAATTGCTGATCTTTTTACAAAATTTATACATGTCCTTTCCAATGAGGACTTCCAGAAGGGAGTCAAGGCGTCCCTCGACTGCCCCGGCCTTAGAGAGCTCTGCCGCATCCAGCTTCTCTCTGTCTTAGGCCTACAGATGGTGCACCTTTAGATTCAGATGTCCTTCCTAATGAGGACTTCCAGAAGGGAGTCAAGGCATCCCCCGACCACCCCGGCCTTAGAGAGCTCTGCCGTGTCCAGCTTCTCTCTGTCTTAGGCCTACAGACGGTGCACCTTCAGATTCAGACGGGCCCACTCGGCAGCCCCACAGACAGCCTTTACGGCCAGTGCACTCTTACAGATGGGCCCACTCGGCAGCCCCACAGGTGGCCTTTACGGCCAGTGCACTCATGCAGACGGCCTTTACGGCCAGTGCACTCTTACAGATGGGCCCACTTGGCAGCCCCTTTACGAATGGGCCCACTTCTGCGGCCCTAAAAACGGGCCTGCTCAGATAGCCTTACAGAAGGTGCACTCCCTGGCACCTTTACGGGGGGGGGCCCACTCGGCAGCCCCTTTACGAATGGGCCCACTTCGGCGGCCCTAAAGACGGGCCCGCTCAGGCAGCCCTACAGACAGTGCCACTCAGGTGGCCATAGACATACCGCATACCTCTGGAGGTTCCTTTTCTTCACCTGGGTGTCTTCCCCAACAAAATATTGTGGTTAAGGACTCTTCCTGGCCCATGCACCAATATGAAGTAGAGTGGGGGTTCGCTACAATGAAACGGGGTCCCCCCAAGGGAGGGGATTCCTGGTTCCCCCAAGAGTCCACCACACAGTCTCCAGCTACAAGATGACGAAAAGACTGATTTATTGGGGAAGTAAAAAGTGAACAAAAAGTGAACCGACCAGCCTTGGTCGCAGCCCGGACTTGGGAGCCGAAACTGCTGACCACGTGTGCAGGATCAGGGCCCAGACTCGGGAGCTGGAGCTGCCTGCATGTGTGCAGCCCAGACTCGGGAGCTGGAACTGCATGTCTGTGTGGCCTTCCAGCTAAGGCAAACATCACAGACAAACGCCACACGCTGGTGACCAATGAGGATACAACATTTACAGAGCATGCTAGGCCGCACGCAGGTGGCCAATAGAGTTACAGTCTGTCTCATAGTATCTGTTTGAACCAACCTATCATTCTAGTTAGAATTGGCGCATGGATTTGGCGGGGCTCACACAATGCAGGTGGATACGCCTACTCATAGGAGGGCAAGGGTTTAACCTTGAATGTTCCTTGAACTTTCCATGCTCAGGTGGTCAAGCAGTTTACACGATCTTATCACAGCAAAGGGAACTTCCCTGGATAGGGTGGGGGAGATCTTAGTGAAGATGGAGTCAACCTGAAGTTCCTCCACAGCTAATGATGACACTGGCCAGATCTGACCTCCCTATTACATATTTAAATGATTATGGCTAAAAAAAACATTGACCAGGAACATCACTTCATTCCACGCCTTGATGCATACTGTCTTTTGAGAAGCAAGAGAGACTTAGTACCCCTTTCAGTGGTATTGAGAGAGATCAAGGTTAAAACAACTGGAGATGAAGGCTGCTTCCTTAAATGGGGGAGTGATTTACCTGGGAACCCCACTCAGATGTGAGACTGGCTCTATTTAAGACTACCACTCTTGCACCAGGTGGCTCACACCTGTAATCCTAGCTACTCAGGAGGCTGAGATCTGAGGATAGTGGTTCCAAGCCAGCCCAGGCAGGAAAGTCCAAGAGACTCTTATCTCCAATCCACCAGAAAACCAAAAGTGGCATTGTGGCTCAAATCCTTGAGCTGAAGAACTCAAGGACAGCACCCAGGCCCAGAGTTCAAGCCTCATAACTGACCAAAAAAAGAAAGAAAGAAAAGAGAAGAGTACCACTCTCTCTGTGGAGACCGGTTTTGAACTTGAACTTGAAGTACTCATCCATTGAGGGTAAGAAAATTGCTGATCTTACTTTCCACCTTTAGACGACACTTATACAGAGATTAGGATACTGCTGTTTTTTAGAATAAAGTAAATCCAGTCAAGAACAAAGAGTTATTTAAAGCAGCATTTATGGTGCTAAAGGCAAGGATTTAAAATTACATCATTTGTTTGTCTGGAATCACAGTTGGTGCTTTGTAAAGTGCCCCTCCCCTCCCCAGGGCTCCAGGCAGATACCACACCCCCCCCTTTAAGTCTCCACCTAGTTTCAGCCCTTACCTAGGTAAAGGCACACCACCTCGAGTCAGTTACCTCCCCCTTCTCTTAGGTCACATTGAATCCACCTGGCTACACTTCTCTGCCCCAGCCCTAGATAAGTCATGGCCAAACATGGTTCAACCCTTCTCTCTGGCCACGTGTGATCTCAACAGCAGTTTGGGAATAAACTTTTCTTTCCTACCTGAATACTACATGGTGTTCTTGTTAATCAGCTACCTGCTTTAATAAACCTTACAGTGCTAGCAAAAGTTAAGCTTCAAGCAGGCAAGAGTGCCTGCATTCACCTCTGTGTAGCCTCTCCATCTACATAAACTGTCATTCAACAGTCAGGCTGAAATTCTTCACCTGGCAGCCAGCTTCCAAGATAGTGGGGTGAAACTAAAAATTCTGGAGGATTAGGCCCAAAAGACAAAGAAACTCCCAGACAACATCCACCCAGATTCAATGGAAAGGAAAAATAAATTTTCTCCTTTTGTGGACAGAGGTTTCAAAGTCACTGTGCAAAATAGCATGTGGATAGCAGACGATCACAATAGCCCAATAGCTATTGAAAGCATCTGCCCCAGCCATCCCAGGGGACCATGCAGAGATAATCACAGACAGGAGAAGGTTTATAAGGAGGTTATTAGTGGGGTATTATCTCTCATGGGAGAGTGAGCAACATGGTGGCTGCACCTTATCCAGGTGGTAGCTTCTCTGGGGCTAAAGGGGAAGTAGGTAGGTCTTAATGGTGAGTGGGAGTTACCCATCATAGTTCTAGGGCAAGGAGTTTAAATGTGGGTGGATCTGGAGGCTAATGGGAGGAGCTGAGGACCTAAGTGGGGGAGGGGATGCTAACATTCCTCCATTTGTTTATTAATAACTAGGGAGGGGTACTAGGCTGGAAGTATGGGCAGAGGTTGTTTCTTCTGGAGCTACTTCCTACTGTAAAGGGGCGAAGTAGTCAGGGGTCCCTGATTCATTGTTTGGCCGGGTACCATCCAAGAAGTATTTGCTTGATAGTGTGGTAGGTAAAGGTTCTCATTATTCCATGAAATAATTATCAGAGCCAATTGGTGTCATGGTCTCTTCTGGCTACCTCCTGCAGCTTGGGCATATCAAGGAGTCACTGAGGCTGAGGTCTTCAGGAACCAGATCTGCACTGGTCAGAGCAGTGTAAGTGAAGCATCCAGTTGCCTGTAGTAACAGGATGGCCTTGAACTGCAAGTTCCTGAAAAGACCTAAGTGACTCCATCTTAAAAATCTAAGCTTGCTCACCCCTAAATCAGGAGGTTACACAGAAAGTGTGCACAACATTTTTTGAGAAAAACTACTGAGTGTCTCAAACGGAGGATGTATGTGTTAGATATAAACAGAGATTGAAGTTTAACTTTAGGAATGCGGTTTAGCCCTCTGCTAACAAAGTTTAACTATAGCCCTCTGCTAACAGAGTGAACTATGGCCCTCTGCTAACAAAGTTAACTATAGACAAGATTAGCCTATTTCCCTCTGCTTGCTTATTGTGATGTATTGTTAATCAAACCTATGTCTGACTGTGTGGAAGTTTCCCCAGATTGCTTAAGAGTTGTTTGTTTCATGATATAAAAAGACTGCTAGATTTTGACTCGGGGCCTCTCTCAGCCTCTCAGCTGCTGCTGAGTGCGTGGAGGACCGAACTAGCTTGCAATAAACGCCTCTTTGCTGTTTACATCGGTCTTGGTCTCTGGTGGTCTTTTTGGGGGTCCTGAACTCGAGCAAAACAGTTCCCAGGTGGTGTTCTGGTTGAGGGATGTTATCTTGTTAAAAGAGACTTTTGAAAAGGTCAGGCAAAAGGCTGACAAGTTCACAGGACCAGTTAACATGAACCACATGGGAGAACACACTGGCCATGAGCCAGAAAAGTTCCATTTGGACCCAATTGTGTCCCATTACAAGGAGTGTTGCAGCCCTCTAGAGGGGGCCTAGACCCGGGAACTGAAGGGACGAAAATCAGGACACGGGATGAAGAGGCAAAGGAACCAATGCATGTTTTATTTTAGAAGGTCCAGCACTTAATATACTGTTTTAGAAATGGGATCATAAGATATCAGTTTGGGTCATAAGACATCAGTTTACAACTTCAAGAGTAAAGTTCAAACAGAAAGATGTACATATAAAAGCATGGCTACATTTACCAATACATCAAAGGATCACACTGGTCAAGGCAAGGCTCCAATTATCCCCTAGCTACTGTTTACACTATGCTAACTATCTTTTTTTTGCCAGTTCTGGGCCTTGGACTCAGGGCCTGAGCACTGTCCCTGGCTTCTTTTTTCTCAAGACTAGCACTCTACCACTTGAGCCACAGCGCCACTTCTGGCCATTTACTATATATGTGGTGCTGGCGAATTGAACCCAGGGCCTCATGTATACGAGACAAGCACTCTTGCCACTAGGCCATATTCCCAGCTAACTATCTTAACAATAAAACTCCCTACATACTGTGAAACTGCCCACCCCCCCAGCAGCTGGGTAAACAAATCTTCCAAGGAACTCTCTTACCAGGGAAGGAATGTCTCATGACCAAATGATTTTGTTAGGCCATCAAACACAGAAATTACCTTAGGAAAAGTTTGCTTCTCACAGGCCTCTGGAAGAGGCTTTGACAAGTCTGTGCAGAGGTTGAGGTCACCACAGGTCAGAGAATAATTGTACCACAAAAGAGGAATAACTGGAGTGGGGGCAGGGAGGGAGTGTTTAGGGGTATTTTTGGGCAATTGGATAGTGGACTGGTTAGGAGTAAGCAGTCAGAGGCTAATATATATATACAAATAGCAAGTAACAAAGGCAAGAATGCAAGTTCCTGTCAAGATGGAAAGTGGACAGGTATGGACATTATGTGGGCAAGCAACTATTCCTCTTGATCCTGTCCAGTTGGAATGTGAACAGGACATTAGGTGGGCAAGCAACCATTCCTCTTGATCTCCCAGCTCTGATTAATTTTAAAAGGACAAGTTTAAAGTGACTCCATTTAAGTTGTGACTTCATCTCCACTTACTCCTCTCCATGGTTCCTCATTAGGACTGACCTTGTCCTGAAGGTCTAGGTGCTCCTTGTTTGGCACAGTTGGCATTCACAGGGTTTGAACTCAAGGCCTGGGCACTGTCCCTGAGCACTTCTGCTCAAGTTGAGCCACAGTGCTGCTCCAGAATTTGGCCAGTTGGGAGATGCAGTTTTGTGTGGGGCACACCCGGATGCCTTGCATCATCATGAGGCGGTTCTAGCTGGCACCGCCTCTTTTCCCAGCCCTGGGATCACGTGGCTGCCAGCCACGCCTCCCACCTCAGCCCATGTGTGCACCAAGATGGCTGTGGGTGATGAACCCACAAGGCGGTCCTGTGGGCCGTGGTGACCGCCCCTGGGGGAAGTCCCGTGACGTCACCCCTGATGGACAGCTCAGGCATCAAATCACAGCCCCTACGTAGGCGCACGTACCCCTCCCCTTCCACCGCCCTTCAACCCATGTAAAAGAACAGATCATTTCCTGAATAAACGAGTTGGCTCGACCTGCTCCCAGGCTGCTGTCTGTCCCAGGCTGTTCTCTGTGGAGAGGAGGGATGGGTGGCAGTCTGTCATCCTTGTATTTCCTTTTTCTGGACCCGTGTGTGTGGGGTGTGCTTTCTTGTCTCTCCTGCAGGACAGGGGAGCGCGGGAGGCTAAACCCCCCCGGCAGTTTTGGAGGGATGTTTTTCCACTCGGGCTGGCTTTGAACTGAAATCAAAGAAGTCTTGGCCCTAAAAGTCCTTTTTATTGGAGAATTGACCAACAAATACTTGCCAGAGTTCTGCAATGACAAAACTCCGTAGATGTGATGGGAGTCTTCAAACAAGTGATTAGCACTTTAGAGTTCCTTGGGCTATTTAACCACCAGCATTGTGCAAGTATCCAAACTTGGCCCCTTTTTGCTATTTACCAAATGCGTCTAACTGCAAAATAGCATAAAAACCAAATCATATTTCTTTGCATATATACCCTTTGTTGTCTAACTTGTGGGGATTAACATTACCAGCAGGTGGAAGAGAGAACACAAATGAATAATAATCAAGAAGTCAAAGGGTCAGGACAATGTAAAAGTCTCAGCTTCAGTGAGTCTGAAGTGGCTGTGTCTTCCATCCCAAATCAGCAGGCCTCATTAGTCATGTGTGATGGAGGCAGGCAGGAGAGATTGGTTGGATCTGGGTGAGGCTGTAGTAGCATCTCTCAGAGTCCCTTGGATGGAATGTTACACTTCCTGCTGGGTTGCCTGCAAATTTCTACACAGACTGGTTAAGCACTTTTGAAATCTACCAGTATTACCTGGTTGCTTACTCTGAGTGCTCTGGTTTTTGCAGGCTGGTGCTCTACTGGTTTAAGCAGGGTGACAACTTTAAAAATCTTTTAGAAGGCTTGGGCCTGTAACCATCTTTTGCAAGTATAGTCTAAAATGCACAGTTGGTCCTCATGTTCAAACCTTTTCCCTGTCACAAAATCAACACATACCAAAAGCCAACAACCAAGTCTGATCTCTACAGTGACCATGACAGTTTCTGGGACATATTGAGGGAAGACACCAATGCTACCCCAATGCAAACCTTTGGCCACTGTACTGAGGTCCCCCCAAGGGATAGGACCACAATGTAATGCGGTCCGAGGGTGGGGGGATCCCTCATCCTTCCAGAGTCCACCACTCAGAGACAGTCTCAAGCAAAAAAGATGGATTTATTGGGAAGCAAAAAGTATACTGACCAGCCAGGGTCATGGCCCAGACTCAGGAGCTGGGACCGCAACTTTAAAAAGCAGGCTGGCCAGCCAGGGCTGCAGCCCAGACTTGGGCGCTGTGACCGCACACCCCGGGCCACACTCGGGGTTGGGTTATAAAGGCAAATACCACATGACCAAGCCTGGCACACACAGGTGGCCAATGAGGTAACAACACTTACAGAGCATTCCAGGTCACACGCTGGTGGCCAATGGAGTTACAATCTGCCTCATAGTAACTGTTTGAACCAACCTATCACTTTAGTTAGACTTGACACACGGATTTTGTGCGGCTCACATGAAGCAGGTGGATATATCTACTCATGGGAGGGCACAGGTTTAAGCTTGAACGTTCCACTACTCAGGTGGTCAAGCAGTTTACACAATCTTACCATAGCGAAGGATAGGGTGGAGGAGATCTTAGTGAATATGGAGTTGGCTTCTGCTGTCTTTAATCTGAGATGGAGTCAATCTGACACCCCTCAACAGCCAATGATGGCGCTGGCCACATCTGACCTCCATATTACAGCCACCAAACACAACTCTGATGATTTTAACCTTGGAGTAAGAGTCACAGACATGTGTCTTAACTTACTGCACACTTGAAGTCTCGGCTGCAACTCTGTCATGACAGGCCTGCTATAAACCCAACTCTAATCTTGGAAGTTTACACAGTACTAAGCCTTTCAGAACTGAGTGACTTGAGGCAAGCAGCGCCAGGGAAGGAGTGCTCTAGGCCTGTCAAAATCTTTGGAGGAACACCACCAGTGCTTCCTAGAAATGGCTAGGCTGGACAGGCATGGGGAGACACCCATGCTGAGGAGAGTTGGAAATGCACTTCATTTGTTCCTGAGCATTCTCCCATGCAAGAGAGACAGAATAAGGAATCACCAGTAGTGAAGCCAGGCAGTTTGAGAACAGACTGTGGAGGCAGCTTCCTGTAGCCACGGACTGCCACAGTCCATGCGGCTAACACACATGTTGACCAGCATCCTGACTCACTACTAACTGCATCCTATAAAGCAAAATATCATTCCTGGGTCAGGAAAATCAAGGTCAGTACCCACATCTGCACACTTGTTCCAAAATGACTCTGGTCCCTTGATCTTAAAGAGTTTATGAGAGCACAGGAGTGAAGATGGAGAGGCAAAATCTTAGCCTATTTTACCAAAGAGTTGCCAGGATCAGATTTACATTTGAGTTTTAGCATAGATGAACATAAAGAATAACACACTGGGAGCTGGGAATATGGCCCAGTGGTAAAGTGCTTGCCTCATATGCATGAAGCCCTGGCTTTGATTCCTCAGCACCACATATGTAGAAAATGGCCAGAAGTGGCACTGTGGCTCAAGTGGCAGAGTGCTAACCTTGAGCAAAAAGAAGCCAGGGACAGTGCTCAAGCTCTCAGTTCAAGCCCCAGAACTGGAAACAAAACAAAACAAAACAAAAAAGATTAACACACTGGTTCTACATCAATGTAGTTATAACCTGTACTGCATATTTGAACCTTTTGGAGTTTTTCTTAGAAACATTTGCTTGCACCCAAACACGTTCAGTTTGGGTTTAAAACCGGGTTGTTGTTTTTTTTATTTTTCTTTTGACTTGGAGTCAGGTGATTGGAGTCAAGATTGCCTCCAGGCTGTTTACTGTGACTCCACCCACAGGCTGCAAGGATCAGTTTAACATAAGACTCAAATTAATTTAAAATAGTAGTCAAAAGCAAGTAATTTTGAAACCATGATGCCAGGTCTTACATATTTTATACATAGACAGACAGGCAGACAGACAGACACTTGTGCACAAACTTTGGGGTGTGCTTAGATTTAAAAAAAAAATTGTCCATGTAACTTTTCTGGAATTCCGATGGCAAAATGACATTATTTTGCCCATATTTTAGAACTATGTGGTCAGATAGAAAACAAAAAACTTTTCCAGTGAACAAAAATTTTCACAGATTATACGGCAAGGAAACAGAGAAGTCACGTTTTGAGAAACATTCAGCTCCAATGGGGAGCTGAAGTGAGATGCTGTGACCAGAGAAGGTCCAGGAGATGGGAAACAGGACACGAACAGAATACAGACATCTGGCATGGTGTAATGGCAGCAGAGCTGGTCCTTAACAGGGCCACAGCAAAACACCTTCACCTTTGAATATTTGAATTGCAAGGCATCAGTTAGAGTTCAGGGTGGAGTCAGGGTTACAGGGAGCTTAATTTTCCACATCCCAGCCCTACCTCTAGGAATTTGGCATGCCCATTACCTGGTGTGGGGGGGGAACTCCACCTCCAAGAGTTTTCAGAAATTTACCTGTTGCCAACCGAGATGGTGCTTGTTAAAACCAATTCTATTGTCTACCATGTGGTCAGTGAGGTGCCAGACTTTGAAGTCAGGCCCCACCATGTGAACCCCATTTTAGAATCGAACCCTGAGCCGATCAGATTTGTACCTGTATTCTAATCTTGCTTGCACAGCTGATTGTTGTAACCTTGTTCTTTGCCTTTATAAGCCCTGTGTAATCACAGCTCGGGGCTTCCTCCTAACCTCCGCTGTGTCAGTGCGTAGGACGAGGCCCGAGTTGGCAGCTCGTTAAATAAAACCTTGCCTTGCTTTTGCATTTCGGAGTGTCTGAATCTCGGTGGTCTTCTTGGGGGTGGTCTTGCGACTTGGCACAACAGTCAGTGCTAGAGAAAACTTAGGATTTCACCAACTAATAGCAGAATTTAGCAGAATCTCCAAGCTTAACAAACATCAAGAACAGAAAACCTTTCTTTTGTGTCTTTTCAAGCAGATGTTAAACAAACATTGGTACCTTTGGAAGCTGGTACCAGCCCACCCAATATCACAGGCACGCAGGCAGAGTTTAGAGAGGCAGAAAGAGAAAGAGAAAGATTTCCATCTGCCAGAGCACTCAAAGAAGTTATATAAGTCCTGTAAAATATCAGGGGTCCAGTGTCCCATTAAGGGGCCTCATGGAGTTCCTGGGGCCAAATTTGATTGCATGTGGTTTAAGATTGGGCTCAAACTTGAGCAGCTTTACTGAAACATTTTAGACTGTCCCCCACCCTTGATGAGTGAACAGCAGAGCTGAACTAGAGCTACCCACCAGTCTCCCAGTGGGGCTTCATTCAGCTGACTCTGAAATGGAGTCAACTATGAGGGATTGAGTGAGTCAAATTGATTCGTCACCCACAATTGCCAATTCCCTTGACCTTGTCCAGTGGTTTATGGTCTCCTGGAGTGGGGATCAGAACTTGTTGCCAAGATTTCGGTCAGTGCAGCCTGGTGGCCTTGGCCTGATGGCCTTACGGAAAATCGGATCCGTGCCCCCGCTAATGGTCACTTACACTGGATGGAGGTTCAAATCTATCGTTGTTGTGGTAGATGGAAGTAGAGCACTCAGTCAGGAGAAAGTTACCTCATTGGTTCTCTGGGTGGACTTAGGACAGCAAAATAGGTCCCGGGGGCAGCTTGGGCCCCCAAGAAATGGGGGAGCAAATCCACTGGGGAACCTATCCCAGGTCTAGCACCAAGTATCTGTCCCAGCCTTCCCAGGGGACCATGCAGAGATAATCAAGGACAGGAAAAGAAGGTTCATAAGGAGGTTTATTAGTGGTGCCATATCTCCCTTGGGAGAGGGACTAACATGGTGGGTGAACCTTATCCAGGTGTCAGCTTCTCTGGGGCTATAAAGGGGAAGTAGGTAGGTCTTAGTGGTGAGTGGGAGTGGCCCATTATAGCTCTAGGGCAGGGAGTTTAGGTGTGGGTAGATCTTGGGGCTAATGGGAGGAGCTGAGGACCTAAGGAGGGGGAAATGCTAACAGTTATGCCCTTATGAACACATAAGATGATGCTAAGTGAAATTGACTGCACGTTATGGAAACAAGTGTTACATCATTGTTATAATTATTTTCAACATTCCATGTGAAATGGTGCCTTTTTTTCTGTTTCTCTTGTATTCCCTTCCTGTGATTGTACCCCTGCTATCACTGTATCTCATCTGAGTACCCTGAACACTGTATATATGTATATTAGAACTAGGTTTAGGGTTAGGACTAAGTTTAGTGTTAGGCCTAGGACTATGGTTAGTGGTAGGGCTTGTGCTGGGGTTAGGATTAGGCTTAGGGGTAGAACTTTGGGTAGGGTTATGTTTAGGGCTAGGGTTAGGTCTAGGTCTAGTGTTAGAGTTAGGGCTATAGTTATGGTTAGACTAGGGTTAAGTCTAGGCTTAGGGTTAGGGAAAGTGCTAGGGGTAGAGTTTTGGCTATGGTTAGGCTTAGGGCCAGGGTTTGGGCTAGGGTGAATGTGATGATTTGGATTTGTTTTTTGGTTAGAGTTTAGGTTATGGTTAGTGTTGGGCTTTTGGTTTTCGTTCCTTTTTGGGTTTGTGTTCGGGGTTTGGATTAGGGTTCTGCCTAGGGTTCAGGTTTGGGTTTGGATTCGGGATAGGGTTTGTGTTAGGGTTATGTTCAGGTTAGGTTTAGGGTTAGGGTTTAGGGTTAGGGTTAGGGTTAGAGATAGGGCTAAGTCTACGGTTATTGCTATGGTTAGAGCTCGGGTTAGAGCTAGCCTTAGAGTAGAACTACAGTTAGGTTTTGGATTAAGGCCAGGGTTAATGCTATGGCTAGATTTAGGGTTAGAGCTAAGGTTAGACTCAGGGTAGCTTTAGGGCCTGTCATAAGGTTAGGGTGAGAGTTAATGCTAGGGTTATGGCTAGGACTAAGTTAGGGCTTTGGTTAGGGTTTGGGTTCGGGGTAGGTTTAGGATTTGGATTTGGTTTGGGTTATGGTTTGGCTTAGTGGTTAGGGTCCTGTTTAGGGGTTTGGCTTTGAGTTCAGGTTTCTTCTATGGTTGGCGCTAGGGCTATGGTTTGTGCTAGGGCTAGGGATTGGTGTAAGGCTTCTGTCTAGAGCTTTGGTTAAGGTTAAGGTCAAGCCTAGGGTTAGGGCCATGGTTAGGTCTATGGTTACTGTTAAGGCTTGATTTAGGGCTAGGTCTAGCTTTCAGGTTAGGAGTAGGGTTTTTGCTTTGGCTAGCTCTTGGTTAGGTTTAGGGTAAGTGTTTGGATTGGGTTTTGGTTCTGGTTTGGGTTCGGATTAGTGGTTAGCTTTAGGGCTACCTATGTTTAGGGCTTTAGCTAGGTTTAGTGTTAGGTCTAGGTTTCGGTCTAGAGCTATTTTTATGTTTAGAGTTAGGGGCAGGCTTAGGTTTGGTTCAGGTTTTGGTTTGGTGTTTGGTTTAGGGTTCAAGTTAAATTCAGAGTTTGAATGGGGTTAGTTATAGGGTTTGGGTTTGGGGTAGTCTCACGTCTATGATTAGGGCTACGGATAGTGTTAGGGTTAGCATTAGGTTTTGCTTAGGGATAGGGTTAGGTTTATGGTAAGGACTAGGGTTTGGAATAGGGCTATGGCTAGGGCTAGGTTAGGGTTATGTTTAGGGTCCTTTTCAGTTTCAGGTTAGGGCTATACTTTCAGATAGGGCCAGGGTTAGGGTGAGAGTTTAGGTTTAGAGTTACGTTCTGTGGTTAGGCTTTGGGCTAAAGTTAGGGTTAGGGTTACGGCTCGAGTTAAGGTTAGGGTTTGGGTTTTTGGTTAGCTTTATAGTTAGGGGTTAGGGTTATGGTTAGGGTGAGTGGTAGACGTATTTTTTGAAGTACCTTCTTGGGTTAGTGCTATTGCTAGGACTCGGGATAGGGTTAGGCTTAGGGCTAGTGGTATGGTTATGTTTAGTTTTTGGTCTAGCGTGAGAGCTAGGGCTGGATTTAATGTTATGGTTAGCTCTAAGAGAAGGAGTAGAATTATGGCTAGGGAAGTGGCTAGGATTAGGCTTAGGTCTAGGGCTAGAATTAGGGTTAGGCTAGGGTTAGTGTTGGCACTAGGCCTAGCCCTGTGGTTAGGTTTAGGGTTAGGGCTAGGATTTGACCTTTGGTTTGGTTTAGGGTTAGTGCTATGGTTAGAGTTATGGTTAGGCTTCGGTTTAGGTTTAGGACTATGGTTAGGGTTAGGGCTAGCTTTCTGGTTAGCGCTAGCGCTAAATTTATCAGCGGGCTAGGATTGGTGTTGGATTTAGACTCAATGGTAGAGCTAGAGATAGGGATAGGATTAAGATTACGGTTGGGTTTGCTTAGATTCAAAGCTGGGATTTGGGTAGGGTTAGGACCGGGTTAGGACTAGGGTTTTGGCTAGTTTTAGGATGAGGTCCTGGGATAGGCCTAGGTTTCTGGTTATTACTAGTGTTCAGGTTATGGTTATAGTGTCAGTTGATGTCGTGGTTTGGTTTCGGTTTCGGTTTCAGGTTAGGGTTTGGGTTGTGTTTACGGTTATTGTTCCTGTTCAGATTAGGGTATATGTTAGGGTTATTGTTTTTGGTTTGAATTAGGGTTATGTTTGGTTTCCGATTCGGGTTCGTTTTGGGTTAGGGTTTGGGTTAGGGTTAATTTTAGGGTTCCGTTTCCAGTCAGGGTTAGTGGTATGGGTTAGAGTTTGGTTTAGGTTTAGGACTAGGTTTAGGGTTAATCCTAGGACTATGGTTAGCTTTAGGCTAGGACTTGTGTTACGGTTTTGCTTAGAGCTTGAACTAGTGGTAGGGACAGGATTAGGATTTGGTTCGGGGTTAGGATTTGGTTAGACTTAAAGCTTAAGTTAGGGTTAGGTCTAGGGTGGTAGCTAGGGTTAGGCTTATGTCTCGAGTTAGGGGTTAAGTCCAGGTTTTTGGTTAGGGTTAGGGCTAGGGTTAGATTTATTGTTAGGCCTCTGGATAAGGTTAAGTTTAGCGTTAGAGTCTGGGTTAGGGTTAAGCATAGGACTTCAGCTAGCATTAGCTCTTGGATTAGTGCTTGGGTTAGAGTTATGGTTCGGCTAGGATTAAAGCTATGGCCTGTGCTAGTATTACTGTTAGTCTTTTGGTTAAGTTTATGGTTAGGACTTGGGCTAGAGGTAAAGTTAGGGGTACGGTTAGGCTTAGGCCTGGGAGTAGGGCTTTGATTAGTTTTAGGGTATTTTTGGTGTTAAGATTAGGCCTATGACTAGATTTTGATTTAGAGCTAGGGCTGAGGTTAGGGTTAGGCTTGGGATTGACCTAGGGTTAGGGATATGGTTATGGCCAGGGCTTGGGTTTGTTTTATGGTGAGATCTAGTGTTAGGGTTTAGGCTATGGTTCAGATTTAGATTAGGCTTACAGCTAGATATAGGGGTTAGCGCTGGTTTTAATGTTATGTCTGGAGCTAGGGTTAGCGCTGTTGCCAGGGCTCAGGGTTAGCCTTAAGGATAGAGCTGGAGTTAGGTTTATGATTAAGTCTAGAGCTAGTGTTAGGTGTAGGGTTAGAATTAGGGGTTTGAATTAATGTCATGTTTAGGGTTTAGGTTTGCGTTCCTTATAGGCTTAGGCGTTGGCTCAGGGTTAGTGTTAGGAATCATGATAATTTTAGGGTTACTGATAGGGTGAGGGTTCGTGTTAGGGCTAGAGGGTTGGTTTAGGTTTAGGAGTAAGGGTAGAGCCTGTGTTAGGATTAGGGCTAGGCTTATGGCTAAGGTTAATGTTAGGATTATGTTTATGTTAGGTTAAGGGTTTGTTTTAGAGCTACATTTAACGTTAGGCCTATGCCTAGGTCCAATTTTAGGGTTAGGGTATGGTTAGGCTTATGGCTAGGGTTACAGGTTGGTTTAGGGTTAGGTTTAGAGCTAGGGTTGGCACTAGGGCTAGCGTTAGAGTTAGTCTTAGGCCCAGGATTAGGGCTAGGGTTAGGTTTAGGATTAAGTTGAAGATTAGTGTTAGGGCTAGATTAAAGGTTACGGCTAGGTTAACACTACATCTAATTTTAGGGTTTGGGTTAGGGTTCTGGTTAGGATTACTGTTCGGGTTGGTATTAGGATTAGGGTTCTCATTTCAGTTTGGGTATATGTTAATTTTGGCGTTAGGGATTTGGATTAGTGTTATGTTTTGCGTTCAGTTATGGGTTCACAATATCGTTATCGTTTGGGTTAGGTTTAGTTTTAGGGATCGGATTCAGGTTAGGTTTTCGGTTAGTGATAGTGGTGAGGATTCAGTGTAGGGTTAGGTTCAGGGCTAGAGCTATGGTTAGCAGTATGACTATGGTTCGGTGTAGGGATAAGGCAGCATTAGAACTCCTATAAGTGCTTGGTTTAGTGTTAGAGCTAGGGGTAATTTTAGGTTTTGGGTTAGGGCTAGGGTTAATTTTAGGGCGATTGTTTGTGGTAAGATTATGGTTAGGGTAAGAACTAGGTGTAGAGCTAGGGTTTTTGTTATGCTTAGGTTTCATGTTGAGGTTGGGTGTCGCGTTCAGGTTCGGGTTACGATTATTTTAATGGTTATGATTCAGGTTGGGGTTTCGGTTAGGTTTCAGGTTCAAATTAGGGTACATGTTAGTGTTAGTGTTAGATGTTTAGATTGTGGTTATATTTGGTTTCTATTCTGGTTATTGTTAGAGTTATGATTTGAGTTTGGGTTAATGTTAGGGCTTGGGTTAGGTTTCAGTGTCAGGCTTGGGTTTAGGGTTAGTGGTAGGGGTTAGAATTAGGTTTAGGATTGCAAGTTGGTTTGGGTTTAGACCTAGGACTATGGTTAGTGATAGGTCTAGGGCTTTTGTTAGGGTGAGGCATAGGGCTAGAGCTAGTGGTAGAGTTAGGGTTAGGGTTACGGCTGGGTCTAGGGTTAGGGCTAGGCTTAGTGATTGACCTAGGGTTAGCGTTAGGCTTCATGCTAGGGTTTGTGTTAGTTTTGAGCTAGGTATAGTCTTAGGGCTAGCGTTCGAGCTTGTATTAGGGCTCTGGTTAAGGTTAGACCTGGGAATAGTGCTTGGGTTTGCGTTAGGTTTAGCGCTAGAGTTAGTTTTTGGTCTATGTTAGGGCTAGGATTAGGATTAGCTTTGGACTAGAGTTAGGGTTAGGGCCCGTTTTAGGAGAAGGGCTCGGATTATGGCCACTGATAAGGTTTGGACTATGGCTAGAGCTTGGTTTCGGGTTTTGTTAGGGCTATGGTTAGGGTTAAATCTAGGGCTAGTTCTAGCGTTAGGCTTAGGTTTAGGGCTAGGATTAGGGCTAGGGTTAGCTTTTTGGTTAGGGTGTAGGATTAGGGATAGGTCTAAGTTTAGGGCTAGGACTAGGGTTAGCTCTAGGTCTAATGTTCGGTTAGGGTAGGGTTTGTGTTAGCGTTATCATTCTCGTTGTGGTTTGTGTTACGGTTCAGGTTTCTGTTATGGTTTGTTTTACTGTTAGAATTTGGGGTTTGAATTAATGTCATGTTTAGGGTTTAGGTTAGCGTTCCTGATAGGGTTAAGCGTTGGCTCAGGGTTAGTTTTAGGAATCATGATAATTTTAGGTTTACTGATAGGCTGAGGGTTCGTGATAAGGTTAGGTTTCTGGCCAAAGCTAATGTTTATGTTAGGTCTAGTGTTTGGGTTGGGTTAGGACCAGGTTAGGACATGGGTTATGGCTAGTCTTAGGGTGAGGGCTTGGGCTAGGTAGGTTTCTGGTATTACTATGGTTCATGTTAGGGTTATGGTTCCAATTGATGTTGGGGTTTGGTTTCAATTTTGGTTTCAGGTTAGGGTCTGGGGTTCAATTACGGTTAGGGTTCGGGTTCAGATTAGTGTACATGTTTGGTTTATTGTTAGGGGTTTGAATTAGGGTTATGTTTGATTTCAGATTCGGGTTTGTTTAGGGTTAGGGTTTTGGTTAGGGTTAATGTTAGGGTTCCGTTTCGGGTTAGGGTTCAGGGTTAGTGGTATGGGTTAGAATTTGGTTTAGGTTTAGGACTATGTTTAGGGTTAATCCTAGGACTATGGTTAGCGTTAGGGCTAGGTCTTTTGTTATGGTTAATGCTAGAGTTAAGTCTTTGGTTAGGGCCAGGGTTCGGGTTTTGGCTAGGGTTGGGCTTATGGCCAGTTATGGTTAGGGTGAGTGTGACAGTTAGGGTTCGTGTTTTGGTTAAGATTCAGTATGTGGTTATAATTGGGTTAGGGTTAGGTTTGGAGTTTGGGTTATGATTCTTGTTAGTGTTACTGTTTATGGTTTTGATTAGGGTAAGCTTAGCGTTCAGGTTTGTGTATGGGTTTTTGATAGGGTGTGTGTTAGGGTTATGAGGTTAGGTTTATTGTTAAAGTAAGGGATAGGCTTAGGGGTAGGGTTAGATCTAGGGTTAGTTCTAGGTTTAGGGCTCTGGTTAGGGTTATGCTTAGGGTAGAGCTAGGTTTAAGGTTAGACTTAGGCCTAGGGTAAGAGCCAGAGCTCTATTTAGGGTTAGGGCTAGGGTTAGGGTTTGGGGTAGGTTTAGGGGTAGGGCTCGGGTTAAGATTAGCGCCATGTTTAGGTTTAGGCCTAGGACTTGGTTAGGTTTCAGGTTAGGCTTCGTGTTCAGCTTAGGGTTAGATTTAGGGTTTGGATTAGTGTCAGTTTGTAGGTTATGGTTATTTTTAATGGTTTCTTTAGGGATAATTTTACTGCTGGTCTTAGGGCTAGGGTTTGCGTTAAAGCTAGGCCTTGGGCTTTATTTAGGGTTAGTCTTAGGTTTATAGGTTGTTTTATGGCTAGAGTGAGTCCTGGGGTTCGGGTTCTGGCCTGGGTTACGCTTAGGCTTCAGGTGTGCATGGGGTCAAATTTTGGTTTCGTGTTAGGTTTATGGTTACGGGTAATGGTCATTGTTAAGTGTTAGGGTTAGGGTTTGGATTAGGGTTTGGGCTCACGTTATGTTTATGGTTATGGCCAGAGCTAAGGTTAGTTGTAGGGTTATGGCTAGGTCTAGGTTTAGAGTTATAGTTTTGGTTAATGATAGGGTCCTTTTTGGTTAGATTTGGGTTAGGGCTAGGGTCATGTTTAAGCCTAGGGTTAGGGTTAGGGCCAGGCGTAAGTCTAGGGCTTCAGTAGTGTCATCGTTTGGGATATGGTTAGGTTTATTTTTAGAGCTAGATTTAGGTCTAGGGCTATGTTTACAGTTTGTCTATTTTTTGTGCTAGGGATAGGTGTGGGATTTGTGTTAAGGTTAGGGTTAGGGCTTTGTTTAGAGCTAAGTTTTTTTTCAGTGCTAAGATTCAAGTGTGGTTACGGTTTGGGTTGCAGTTAGGGTTGGGGTTAGGTTTAGGTTTCGGGATAGAGGTATGGTGTGGGTTAGTGTTAGGGTTAGGGCTAAGTTAGGGCTAGTACTAGTGTTAGGGTTAGAGTTAAGTTTAGTGGTTAGGATTAGAGTTAAAGTTTGGGGTTAGACTTAGGGCTATATCTAGGGTTTTGGTTAGTACTAGGTCTAGGTTAAGGTCACAGTTATGGCCACTGTTAGGTAGAGGGCTAAGTTTAGAACTAAGGTTATAGTGTGAATTAGGGTTAGCTTTAGCTCTAGCATGTGGTTTAGGGTTGGGAGACATATTAGGGTTATTGCTAGGTGTTTTTATTAGGGTTATTTTTTGGGTTCAGGTTCCTGTTTTTGTCAGGGTTATCATTTGGGTTATGGTTAGTGTCAGGTTTAGGGTTTTGGTTAGGGTTAGGACTATGCTTAGGTTTAAGGCTAGGTCTAGGGTTAGCACTATGGCTAGGACTCAGGATAGGGTTAGGCTTAGGCCTAGTGCTTGGTTTAGGGCTAGGGTTAGGTCTAGTGTGCGATCTGGGGCTATTGTTAGGGTTAGGGTTAGTTGTAAGGCTAAGATTAGGATTAGGGATAGGGAAAATGCTTGGATTAGGTTTAGGTTTAGGGCTAGGGTTATGATTAGGTTTCGGGTTAACACTAGTCCTAGGGCTCGGGTTAGGGTTAGTTATAGGGTAAGGGCTAGTTTTGGAGCTAGTGCTAGGTTTAGGTTTAGAGCCAGGGCTTGGGTTAGGCTTAGTTCTACAGTGAGGCTTAGCGCTAGGGTTTGGCTAGCATTAGGCTTAGGACTAAGATTAGATTTAGGGCTTCATTTAGTGGTAGGGCTTCGGCTACGTTTAGGATAGGATTTGTGCTGTGGTTAGGTTTAGGCTTAGGGCTACAGCTAGGGTTAGGTTTAGGTCTATGTTAGTGGTAGGGTTTGAGTTAGGTTTTGGATTAGGATTGGACTAGAGATATGACCTGTGGTAGAATTAGGGCTATGATTATTGCTAAGGTTCGGTAGTACTAGTTTACATTCCCACCAACCGTGTAGTTGTGTTCCCTTTTGGCCACATCCCCACCATTACCTGTTGTTATTAGTTTTCTTGAAATGGCCATTCTAGCTGGGGGTAAGGTGGAAGCTCAATGTTGTTTTGATTTGCATTTCTTTTATAGCCAGAGATATTGAGCATTTCTTTTTTATATCTCTTGGCCATTCATATTTAGTCTTCTGAGAAGTCTTTCTTCAAGTCTTTAGCCCACTTTTTTAATGTGGTGATTGTTTCTCTTGGGGTTTGTTTTGGGGGAATTTAATTTCTTGAGCTGTAGGTGTATTTTAAGTATGAGGCCCTTTTGTGTTGTATGGCAAGTGACTATCTTCCCCCAGTTTGTGGACTTTCTATATATCTTTCTAGCTATGTCCTTTTCCATGCAGAAGCTCTGCAGTTTACTGCAGTCTCCTTTGTCCAACATTTCTTTGATTTGTTGTGTTTCTGAATCTTTATTAAGAAAGCGTCAACCTGTGAAACCAATTGGTGTAAACCAACTGTACAACTCGGGAGAAGGAAAGGTGGAGGGGGGAGGCGGGGGAAAATTGAGGGAGGAGATAACAAGTTGAATAAGAAATGTACTCACTGCCTTACTTATGAAACTGTAACCCCTCTGTACTTCACTTTGACAATAATGGGGAAAAAAAGAAAGTTTCAACCTGTGCCAAGGAGTCCTAGTGTTTCTCCTATTCCTTCCTGTAACATTTTCAGGTTATCTGCTTTTACATCAAGGTCTTTTGTCCATTTGGAATTGATTCTGGTACAGGGTAAGATATAAGGATCTAACTTTAGTTTTCTACACGTTTATCCAATTCTGCCAGCATTGTTTCTGTCTTTTCTTTAAAAGGTTAAAAACATGTTATGTTTTCTCTAGTTTCAGTGAACACATTGGTGTTTTATACCATTGTATATGTAATAGGAAGTGTAGAAGACTTAGACAAATTTTCTGAATTGGTGTGTATGTGAACTTTTCTGTTCTTATAGTATTTTTTTCTCCTTTTCCTAAAGGAATGGTTCTTTGTGAAGAATTTTGGTTTACAAGGTTATTTAATCCTTTCACGCTTATTTGTTCAGTGCATAGCTAATTCAAGGTACTGGTACCATCCATGGTATAGTGGAAGGTTGGGAGATACATAAAATCTACTTCTGCTGAATAAGTTTTTCAACTTTAGTAGGAGCGTTGGTGGCGAGTGCCAAAAGCTGGCACAGAGTCATTAAGTCTTTAGTGTAAAGTGGGAGGGAGAGAGGGAGTGCCCATCTAAGGAATTATGGATGTTGTCAAGGAGATAATGGTGGACAGGCTTTAGTCTTGAAACCTATGGAGGGCCTTTATAGTTATGGTGCATAACAGAGTTAAAATGGAGTCACAAACATAAAACCAAGAATTAGAGGTGAAAACATGTGTGGGCAATATGATGGACATTTGTATAACTAGCTGAGCAAAAAAAAAACCCACAGAAAACAAAACACAACAAAAAACATTGAAGAGCAACTGTGAAACTGAGCTAGATAGAGAACCAGACTATGAAAAGTCTCTGTGTTTTGAACAGAGTAGAAATATATTCACACTTAAGTCTTAGAGATCAGAATCTACAAGTGTAGCTGAAGATGACATTGAAAGAAGACAATGTTAGAGAAAGGATTAAACTGAATACTGAAGTTAACTCCTCTGCCCACTAGCTGTGGTCATCAAGGAGGAGGGCAAACTTCCACACTCAAGGTATCACATAATTGGTGGACGTATACAAGATGTTTTTATGTAAGTACTTGAACTCAGAGCAGCTCATGAAGTTGTTTAAAATATGTTTGAAGCTTGAGAGAAGTACTGAGGGATGCAAAGTGGAGAGAGACTACAGATTGACCCTGGAAGGAGATTCCTATGTTTAGAGAGTGCAGGGAAGGAGAGTAAGCCTGATGGAAAAAAGGTGGGTGATGAAAGTGGGTGGAATTTTGTCTTTAAAGATGAGAAGCTAGGCCATTTCAAGCAGGAGGGGATGAGTATAAAGCAGAGAGGACTGAGCAGACTCATTGGCTTTGGCAATAGAGTGGTGGCTTTTACCTTTATCTTTTTACTCCTGTGGTAATGTGAGTGGAACCCAAGGTTTCATACTTTCTAGCCATATGCTATTCCACTGAGCAACATCCTCCATCTAACTTTTAGAAAGGTATTAGTTATGGCACGGAAAAGCCAGAACACAGGAGTTTTAGAAGTTGTGGAGTAGTGAGTAGAATGTAGATTGAGTGAATTCTTTTCTAGAAATTTCCTGCTGGAAGGATGAGAGAGAATATGATAGACGAAGCTCATGTCACAATCTTCTCCAGGTTGCTAGGACTTCCCCAAGAATATTTGAAATTTTAGGTCCAAGGTAGATCTGAAAACTTCCATCTCTAGAATGTGTGATGCATGTTGACCCTAGCTTGGGATCCACATATAGAAAACTGTTGTTCTGTTTCAGGTTTGTTGGTTTATCCATGTAGAGTATTTGTCTTGAATGAATTCCTGTAGACTATTTTCTTTCATTGTATGAACTTTAGAATTTCTTCTTTTAATGTATTAGCTTTCATATTTGATATGAAATAGTTCTGTTACTGGTTAATGACAATATAAGCTCTTAAAATCCAAATTAATGCTTTCAGTTAGAATGGGAAGACTGAAGAGAATCTGGTACATTTTTATATAAAACCAGGTTCTTCACATCAAGTCTCTTTTTTCTAAGCATATGTAGTATATGAGAATAATTACTTCTCAGTTGCTCCTAGTATTTTAGAGAAATAGTATGAGTATAACCACAATTAGCATGTCTTTTCAAGTCATATTTTGTATACTTTTGTTTTTGCTGTGATTGAGAAACAGGTTGATTCTTCTCATGGGCAGTTTCCATGTGGGAGGGGGTTAGGATAAAGGCCCTGGTGTGTTCACTCTGTGTAACCACCAGGCAGTTAGGCTATGCTATTTTGCCCCTATTCACTTTAGGCTCAATGTTGGGAGTTGTAGTTGTTTATTTCTCTAGTAGCTTATTTGGAAATCAAGATGGAAAACTACATATCTTATTATAATTAACTTCTTTGTATTAACCACCTTTAACTGTGTTCATCATCTATTCTTTTACATATATATTTATTATCAAACTGAATTACAGAGAGGATATAGTTTCATACATTAGGCATTGGATACATTTCTTGTACTGTTTGTTACCTTGTCCCTCATTCCCCCTCTCCTCTCCCCCTTTCCCTTTCCCCCCATGAGTTGTTTAGTTGTTCAGTTCATTTTCACCAAACAGTTTGTAAGTATTTCTTTTGTAGTTGTTTGTCTTTTTTTACCCTGTGTCTCTCGATTTTGGTATTCACTTCCAATTTCCTAGTTTTAATACCCGTATACCCAGTTTCCAAAATACTCAGATAAGATACAGAAATAGTGTAGGTACAACCACAGGAAGGTGATACATGAATATCATCAATAATAGAGGCTACAGTTACACATGGCACATTGAAAGTAGTTACAACTGTGATATATCATCTATTCTTAATAAGAAAAGTTCTTTCTTACAGTGGGATGCTGTAATTAGAATAACAAAAATAAGTGTATTGTTTGGTTCTTTTTGAAAGAAGCTTCTAATACTGCATTTTATATTTAATTTTGAATCTGTGATTCTAGATTGGGCATTGTTTATGTTGGCTTCTCTTTGGATGGCATAAAAGTCTTATATCACTCTTACTCCCAGTTAATTGGATGTGGTCTATGGTATGCTAAAATAAGGAAAATAAATAATAGGAAGTTGATCTGGTTTCCTGTAGGAAACCCATAAAGAAAAAATTGGTTCTTGGAATGAACCCATAGCAGTCTGGGAAATACTAACTGAAGACATTTTTCTGAATCATAAACAGAAAAATTATGACTCATGGAGTAAGTCACTGGAAGGGTGATTTGGTCTTATGTTGGAGAAAGTGAGTTATTAAAAGTAGTTAAACTTACTATGATGACATCATCCAAGTAGGAATAAATGACCAAATATGTAATCCTGCCCATTTTGATAGAGAAAATGTTTTAGGGACTTGCTTCTTTTGAGATTATTGTTTTTATTTTCCTGTGTAAATAGTGTTTCTGATCTAGTTAACATTCATGACTGTCACACCTTTGCATTTATTCTGTTTCTCTTAGCTTTGATAATCTTAACTCATTCCTACAGTCATAATGTTGGCTGAGATCTTTCCACAGTGACCATATCCTTAAACAACATTCATCTTACAAAGTCATGTTGGAATTGCCTTGCAACTTTTCAAAGGTATGAGAAGTAGGCAGTTAGCGAATATTAGAGGTGTAAGGAACTTTAGAAATAATTTAGTATGATTTTCATTTCTACAAATCAAGTCACTCATTCAGTCATATTTTACCATTAAGTTTGTTATTATTGCAAAATCCATGGTTGGAACACAGATCTTCATACTGTGTAATTTACAAAAAAAGATTAAGAAAGAAAATGATTATCTCTGCCAGAAGCAATTCTAATATAAATAGTTCTCATTAGTTACTGTCCCCCCCCCCCCCCAGGTAAGTTTCTTCTTATATTCGTTTGTTTCCCCTATATATTTACTGGAGACAAAAAGTCGCAATTAGTTGTGAGAAGTATTTTTAAATTCCTTCTCAGTGTTAAAGACCATTGTGTCTTTCTTTAACTTTGTCTTATTCAATAGATTAACTTCAGTTCTCTCTTCATTACTTTTCCTTTCAATTCTCTATGACTTACTTGTTTAATTTTATTTTATGACAGCAAGGAAGCCTGAGTGCCTCAGAGTATGAGAGGGGAAACTGAAATTTCATCACACATTTATGTGGGACCAGCTAGCAGATTCTAAACATAGTTGTTCACAAAGAAACAAGCTTGGATAAAGCCTGTCTAATCCTCCTTGAGGAGACCTCAGGTTCAGGAAGCTGGTCAAGAAGCAGAGTTGATGATACAAGCCAAGGGGTTGATAGGCACTAAGTTAGAATCCGAGAGAGGTGAGACAGAAAAGTCATTACAGGGAATGAAGTTGTGACTGAAAACAGACGTGGAAATTAAATTAGTAGGCCCTTAATTACCTAAGCTAAAGAACTGACATTCCAATGGCTTTTTCTGGGAGGTTCTGAGTTGAAATTTATAGGCTTGATAGCTATTGTCTTACGTTTGAACTTCTTGGAAACCCTAATTGAGAGGGGGACTGGTGACTAAATGCAGTGGGAGAATTGCTTTATATTGGGGAAAGGCAAGTGTCTATGGCTGAGCATCTGGTTTGGTCCCTGAGCGACCCAAGTATAGAACAAAACAATATTGCAACAGTAGTGGTTCTTTACTGTGTAATAGAAAAGGTGGGAGATGGTCCATTAAAAACAGAGCAAGCATTAGAGAGGGACTTTTGTGAGGGTTCTTTTGTGTCCTTAATCATTCATTTATTTTGGATCCCGGGCAACTTCTAAGGGAGGCGTAAATAAACAGGAAAATCAAGAGAAGATAAAGAACACACTATTGCTATTAGAAGGAACATCCTTAGTTTGGATCTTGGCCTGGCCTTGTGGCCTGCATATTTGCACAGTAGGGTTCATGACGATAGCATTTGTGAATACGGTCATCTACCTCTCCTCTTTGGTGACTACCTTCTACAGAGCTCTAGATAGGATATATCTGGAATAGGGATAGACTACAGTATTATGGGGCAAAAGATGATATATTCTTATGTGAATTTCTCAAGTTCAGGCAAGGGGTCTCAAATAGGGGTGCACAGTAGAATTCCTCTAACATACTGTGAAACTTCCTACACAGTTACACCATCCCTTCTTTCCACCCCCAAGAAACAGCAGTGCCTTGGAGTTTTCTGTTATTTAAACTCTTGCCAGCATCATGTGCTGGCATCATCATGCACTTGGGCAGGGTACTCAGCCTTTGTAAGGTTCATTTTCTTAGCCATGCAGTGAATCTTACAATGTTATTCTGCCTATGGGCTTTTGTGCTTGCACTTGAGTGTAGCAGTCTTTCTTCGGGTACTATTTACCTCATTCTTTTGAGAATGTTTAACCTTTACCAAAACAACATTCTCATGACAAGGCCTTCTTTACCATTCTATTTGTAGCAGCAATGTTCCTGGAAATGGTGGTACCCCAATCCTGAGGACATAGCCAACAATAAATATAGTTAAAAAGAAGGAAAAGAATTGCCAACTCTCTACTCCCCACACCTCCACCAAGAACTCTCTGTTCACAGTTTAGTCTAACAGAGGCAGATTGTCCAGAAAAGTGGAGGGATTAAGGTTACATGGTTAATGTTCCTATTGTTGATGCTTCTACTTTGGATGAAGCTTGCTGTTTGTCTCAGCTGCTGTTTGAAATAACAGACAAGACGGTTTTCCTTGTTACAACATCAGGAGTTTCTACCATTAGGTTGTGAAACATTCTAAAGAGGGAAATGATGTTTGGGGCTCTTGTTTTTATTACGCGAGTGATAGAATTCTGAGGTGGCAGAGCCTTTTGGCACTGGCCCAGTTCAAGTCCTTGTTTTATAAATGCTTTCCCAAGATTGCCAGTTGATGGACAGCCAAGTTCTTTCTAGCCTGGAACCAAGGGATGATATGTTGCTAGTTAGTCTTGTGCTACTAACCTGAGAAACGTGTCATTAAACTATGAGAGAAATTTTACTTCTCTTGTCATTCCCATCATTTACTACAGTGAACAGTAGGTTTGAGTTAATAAAAATATTTTTTCCTTGCTAGAGGGAACTTTTTGTAATTAATACCAGATGAGTAGTATTTACATAAGTTAGGAAGTTCCCCAAATACAACAATGCAAGGACATGATCTTATCAAGCCTTTGAGGAATCATTTTGTAATCATGTATAATTCTCTGATATGCTCAGGGCAACATCAAACCTTTATTTGTTAACAAATTACTCAAATAATAAAGAAGCATCATGAGCAGAAAGCTTTACTTCGGTAAACAACAAACTTGGAAACCTGAGGATTTGTGTGATGGGTTTGCATTTAGACCTAATGTCAATATCTATGTGCATTGTAATGTCTGGTCCTGGAAATCTTAGCTCCCATGGTAGAAGTGAGTAGGTAGTGGCAGGAATAGATGAATGGGCAAAACAAACATCTAAATTTGAGTAAGGTTTTATTCTTGGTTTTTGCTACAAGCTGCATTTTTTTCCTGATCAGTTCTTTTGTCCGTTCCTCTGCCGTCAGAGGGATTATGATATTTAACATATGTAGTTGGTAACCACAGGTTATTAGAGGGAAAAAATTGCAATGTGTGATCCTTTTTATTTTATACTTTAATGTTTGTGTTTATAGTACACAAACTACTAATATAAATATGGCTAGTAAGTTACTAGGAACAAATTTGACACCTTTTATGTCATATTTGTAAGGCGAGAGTGTATATCACCCACTGGTGGGTCCCTGTGTGTCATCTGGCTCAAATTCTTCTTGGAAGCTTGTTAGAGATTTGAGCAGTTGAATTCAACTCTAAAGCCATTTAAAAAGTTCTTTATAGTCCATTAAGAATTTATATGGGAGAGAACACTCTATGAAAGTTTTCCTCTTCCTGTTCAAACAGATTGTTCCGTTTTATTAGATCTGTGTGTAGTATTTAATTTTGATAACAGTTATAATGTTTGGAATTTTGGAATTAGTGGGCCACACAAAGGTATGTTTATTTGGTTTTGCACACTTAATCTATCTACAGCAGTGGCTTATTTATTAAGTAAATCCTAAGTAGTAGTATTTTAGTATAATAATGGTGTTTTTACACATTAAACTAAAATTAATGCAAATTGGCTAAATCTACAAGTTTATTTTCATATCACAGTCTAAATGTATTTATCAATAAAAATGGTGAGCAAATAGTCAATAAATGGATCTTGAGTGAAAATTGTTTTGCTCTTTTAATGATGAATGGAAATCTTTTTAGGATTCCTAATTAAATAAGAATGTCATTTGTCTGAATTAAATTATAGACAAATAATCATCTTGTGTAATATTACAGGTAGATATATCTGCCCACTCCCTAAAGTTGTGTATAAATAAGGAATAAAGTTTAACTTCTTTTTATAAAAGAGCTAATAAAGCTTGGTTAAGTGTGATTCCAAGTTTATTCTTTTAGTACAGGTGGAGTTTATAAGATTTAAATTTAGATATTTAAGTTTAGGTGCTTAAAATTTGAATAATGAGATAAAATGAAATCTTTCTTATAAGGCATCATAATTGCATATTTTTTCTAATAATTTCCGCTATAAATCATTAACTGGATACCTTATCAGTGCCAGCAAGAAAAAAATTGTAAGAAAATTGTTTCATTGTCTTAGATTTCTATTTTTGAGAAAAGTTTTATCATTAAAGATTAGTAGGTATGATTTGTGCTTGCATGTGTTGTGTGTGTGTGTGTGTGTGTGTGTGTGTGTGTGTTATTCGGGCCTAGCACTCTATTTTTTTTTTCTCACAGCTGGCACTCTATCACTTGAGCCACACTTCAGCTTTCAGCCTTTTTCTGGTTAATTGGAAATATGAGTTTCATGGATTTGTGTCTCCCTGAACATTTGTATGTTCCTGAATCCTCAGGTGTCAGCTTCCTGAACAGGTTTATTGGTATGAGACACTGGTACCAGACTTGTTTATTTTTTAAGGAAAGTCACATAATGTGTGACAATATAGTTTAGAGATGTTAATTTTAAAAGTATTCAATGAATCCGATTTTGCTTTATTTTTAAGAACTGTATTAATTCGTGGTTTGGCATATTAAAAAGGTTTTAAGTTCCTTGGAAAATATTACAAGTAATGCTTAGTTGTTACAGTGTTGATGATTAACTGTTTACAGTCAAGTCAAACCAGCCAATCAGAGATAATATTCTTGATGATAATTATTCATTTGCTATAAATGGTGGATGGGCAGAATAGAAACAGAGTTGGTTTGAACTCATTTTGTTAGCTAAATTTTTATTTTAACTTAAAAATGTTGAATTTCTCAATTTATCTGATATATTAAGTACTTTTCTGAGTCTCTTCCCTGCTTCCATCCCTACTCAGCCTTTAACCTTTAAGCCCTACTTTAACCTTTAAAGGATATCATTCTAGACTATTAACACATATCAATAATCTTGACTAAAGAACTCCTCTCTGTCTTTTTCTGTGGATTAATCAGTATAGAAGACTGTTTTGTTTGTGCTGCCATTCCCACATTTCTCACAGTGTGTGTGTGTGTGTGTGTGTGTGTGTGTGTGTGTGTGTGTGTGTATGCTTTGACCCGGATACTTATTAGGACAATTCAGAGCCTAGATTGAGGTTCTCTGGTGTAATCTGATAGATTTCTTCATCTTCCCTATAAAAGAAGTGTTTTAATATTTGGTAGAAGTTACTCAATTATTACATCACAATATTTAGTTATTGTTTGTTTAAATAATGTGGGTAAATAGTATATGTATTTGCTTGAGAATAAATAATATGAAATTATTTTGGTTACGTAATTCTATCACTTGACGAGATATTTAGACCAATTTGGTGAAAAATAATTTATTACAATTATTTACTTAAGTTGCTTAAGATGTGAACTTTACCTCTTCAGCTGTAACTATATCAAAGTTGCTACATTAATTAAATTAAATTAATTAAATTTTAAGTAATGTACCTTCAGTAGGTTTTCAGTTTTTAAAGTTGCTTCACAGTGGACATAATAGAAATTCTCAGCAAACTTCTGCACTCCTGAAGCAGCTCCTTTCCTCTTTCCAAATTACTAGCATTTTCATTTATAGAAGATGTTGTGCTCCTTCATACACATAGATGGCAGCAAAGTGTTACAGACAAGGGAGATAAACCCTGTAGTTGGAATGAAAGATGAGTGACAATACAAACTTGACTTCCATCAGTTCAGCGGTAGTTAAACCTAAAATAAGAAAGAAAGCCACTATTGTTAACACATGGTATAGGAAGGAGAATGAAGAAGGCTATGGGAAGCTATAGTATATTGAATTTTGGACAAATCCTAGGTGGGAAAGCTTAATCTTTTAAGGTATGTCATTCACTCCTACAAGATGATTGAAATCAGCTAAGATAATGTGCATGTCAAAATAAAGATAAAGTGAAGGCTGAGGGGCAGTAGGGAAGAGAGAAGTAAAAGAGAAACCATGCACAAGTTGCATTTGCATGTAATGGACTTGCTGCCTGTGGGTACTGTACAGTTTGGTCTGCTTGTCTCCTTTTTAGTTAAGCAAGTTACAAAGAGGCAATGTCAGTCCACGAATCAAGCAAACATTCCATGGGAAAATTTGCTCAAATGTCAGCATTTTACAAAACAGAACTACAATCTATTATGGTCTAGTCCTTAGGCTGGAATTGCTATTAAATTCAGAAGTACAAATGTATTTCTTCACAGTGCATTTGCAATTAACAAGTCACTCTATGTTTTAATTAGCATTCTTACATAATAACATAATTACTACAAAGATGACAGTAATCATTATAATTAATATTTAATATGTGTCTGCTTCTGAAGACCTTTTTGTGGCTTCTTTCACAGCATTAGTTCATTTTCAAGTTTTAGAAATGCATTTGGAAGAATCAAAGAGGAAACAGAGTGTAATTGTTAGAAACTGAGATCTGAAAGGTAGTTATAAAAAAGCAATTTGTAACCTGTCCTGGACAATCAGAATGCCCTAGTCTCTTAATGCTTACAAATATAATAAGGACTTTTAAATAGCACTAAAATCACAGTAATGTTGTTCAGGGAAACATTTTCTCTACCTTTACGTTTTTCTGTTGTCCTTTCATGTGATTCAGTACCACAGACTAATTTCTGTGTCACAATATTGATTGTAGAGGTGGCTATATTAGTTGCTTAAATGAAATACCTGGCAAGCCTCTCTTGTGACAGCAACTTATTTCTCACACAGCTATTTTCTTAGTAAATGTAATATCTTAACAACCTCTTCCTGCATTTCTGAGTTCAAAAAATAACACTTGATATAATTTATTTCTTCATACAAAGGCTTACTTAAGACTATGTTGCCGTTTACCCTCTATCTGCTTCAACCAAATGAGATTAGTAGGGAGTGTGGTTTACAAGGATGAAGGTGGTTTCCAGCATCATTTGCTGTGTACTGTAATGAGCATCAGTGGTGTTTTAATGAAGTGTAAAACATACACTGAGAATTGCTTGTTACTTACTAATGATTAAAGGGTCATATGTTGTCATATACCAGTAGGAAAAGCTACATAAATGTGATTAAAAAATTAGTTGTGTTAATTTTCATTTGTATGCACATACAAGTCTGTGGTACTCTGATATTTTTAGTTTGGCTATGTGAACACAAGAACTAAGACAATTTTTTGAGTTTTGAACATGGAATTTAATAATGTAAGTTTTTAATTAATTTGACAAATTCATAAAAGATGAACTTTCATCAGCATACATTAAAAAATGAAATATAAGGTGCTTGACTTTTCCCCAAAAGATCAAATATGTGTTTGTTAATTGACTTTAGGTTAACACTTGTTATTTGAAAATTACTTTTAACCAGAATATAATGTTTTGTGGGTAACTAGATACTTATTTTACATTTTTAGTGTCTTTGGCACATTTTAGGTATAGAGTGTGTGCTTTTTCTTAGTAGTAGATTAGTACCTTACAGATTATTTATTTGACCTTTCATTGCTAGTTTTGATGAAAAGGACAAGATTGCAATACCACTTCCTCCAACTATTTGGTTTCAAAAGAATCATGTGTCAGCTAGCCAAATAGAAGCAATTTGTATGCTTACTAACAGAACATTGTTCTAAAACTTAAAAAAATCAAGAACATTGATAATTTTAGGATTATCATCACTACATTAATTTTCTTTGATAATTCATATTTTGCACGAACAACTTAATTGTTGAATAAGTAAAAAAATAAATTTATTACCCTTTAAATGGATTTTGAAAAGGATTATAACAGCATAATTTGTGATGCAATTTCAAACTAGAAAAATGGATTTTATGTGTTATAAAAAAATTCAACATTTTATAGGCACCTTATAACCAAGTTTAATTTGTGATGGCTTTTAGTTAATGATAGATTTACATTCCTAAATCACACTTAAATTTTGATATTTGAAAAATTCCCATAAAAACATGGCTTAAATAACATGTTTTAGTATTTATTGACAGCAATATTTTTAAATAACATTCCAGTTGATCAATAAAATAAAGTACACTGTATTGTTTGGAATTTTGCTACTGTATTATTTGAAATAATGATTCTAGGCTTTTCTATCACAGTGCACTCTAGTTTTACTCTGTTTTATGCTATGTGTTAAAGTGTATAAATATGATAGCAAATATTAAATCATTACTTGAAAGACTGTAATCACAGGTCTTATTTTCTTATGTGACCATTACTTTTCACAGAATATTAATGATCAGTGGAAAAGTTAATATAATACAAATGCCTTAAAGTTCATTTTGGGCCACAAAGTTGCCTGTTGTATTTTTTTTTAATGGATGCATCAGTATTAGTACTGAACACCTAAATCATAGCTATATTGCCCTTATTTGTATTCTTTGAGGAATAATTTCCTGTAGACTTACTGGTCTCTTATTTGGGGGGAGATAATTTTATATCTTTACCACACACTTTCTCCAGGCCCATTTCAATTTTTTATTGATCATTTCAGTTGTCAAGTTAATGGATCTTGTATGATGATGGATCTTAGTGGTGCAGCTTAATTAACACAGGATCCAGAGATTAACCCATAAACAGATAAAAGTTTCCTAACTGGGAAATATTAGGCTGGTGTTTTATCTCTTAAATGCTTCTCTGAATTTTCATTTTCTCTTGTTCTCTTTTTGTCATCTGTTTTATTTTTCTTCCATTTCTTCTACCAATCAGATTCAGGAAGAATTTATAGATGAATAGTCTTGTTAAAGTTCATCTTTATAATACAAATTTCATAAGTAGTATTTTCAATAAAATCATTTTAGTAAAATTTTTACACTTATACATTGTCGTTTTTTAAAAGGAAGCCCTAAAAGTGCCTGCTCACATGCTCATAAACATTTAATGGAAATATTGAAGATAGATATGACATAGGATTTTGAGTAATCATCCTTATTTTTATTGCATTCTTACAGACACTACTAGTATAATTGAATTTTTATTGAAATAAATTCTCTGAATAAGAGTAACCTTTCAATGTGCAAAATAATCATAAAGTCCTATGATTTAACGATGTACTTTCAGGATTATTTTATTTTCCTTGCTGTAGTAATTTTAATTCCAGATGTTAGCACATGACCTTTTGTGTAGTGCCTTTGTTATGTGTTTGAGTTATTAAAATATTGGCTCTCTGATCGTCTAATGGACTGATATAGATTTTTCACTGATATAGATTTTTATTGCTGTCATATACTTTTTTTTCTTTTGTCCTAAATTAGTGAGATTTAAAGACATGTTTGCTGCTACATATCAAGTTCCTTACTGGATAATCTTTAGTTTATTTAAATTGTATCATGACTTTAGGCCTTTACAAATAAATTCATAAGTAAAATACTTCATTGCAAATACAGATATCTAAATGAAACATCACTATAGAGATAACAAAATTTATTGTAGCACTTTAAACATTAGAAGGCTAAACAATGAGTTTCCTCTCAAATTCACAAATTATATATTAGGAATACATAATAAAAATTGTAATAAATGGGAATAACTATAAGGCTGACACATGAACTAAGAGATTTGCTTTATTGACAATTTAAGTACATTTCTTTAACCCAGCTTTGATTATGTAATTCTTAGATTGAAGCCACATTACTTTATATTTGTGTGATGTATTGAAATGTAAAGCCTTCCAAATTCTAGTATGAGACTTTTTTTATCTGCTTGTATCTGATGAGAAATAAAAAATTATATTAGTCAGAATCTTTATACTCATATAAACTGAAACTTCTGAACTAAACATGTATCTTCTTGGTCCTTAGTTTTCTCATCTATAAAATGGTAAGTGAGGCTTTAGATAGTGGAGAAAAATTATGTTGTATGGTTTCTTTTGACCCTAAAATTCATTGATTCTGTGATTTGTCTTTGAATTTGTTTTATGCTAATCAATACAAATTACTCATCCTGTCCTAGTGTAAACGTAAGTGTTGATAAAACCTAAGGATGAAAGGTTAAAGCAATCTTGTAGAAAACTATTTTTGGGGGAACCATTGACAGTTTATTATATAATAGGTGTCTAAAGAAATATTTAAAATTCTTAAAAGTGAGCTTATACTTTTTTAAACATTTAGTGTTGAGTAGTGGAAACTCTAGAGTGGAAAAAGCATTATCCTCCACCTGGTGAAAGTACAAATTATTATTCTTTTAAGTGTTATATACATGATGGTAACACCTCTATCATGGGAGTTTGTTTTTCAGCGAAGACTTAATATGTAAAAGTTCTCTGTAAAATAGAAACTTGAATGAATAAATTGATTTTTTGAATAGTATAACCTGAATTTTTAACAGGCAAATAAATAAATGTTTATTACCATACATTGTTTACCCGGGTTAACTTGTTTCTACATTTAGCTCTAAGTTATAATACTTTCATTTCTTAGAAATTAGAGACAATTGCATCACAATCTGTACGATTCCAGATTGTCTCCTCAGGGAAAACCATAACCAATATGCAGGTTGGGATTATAGAAACTAAGCTACTTATTTTAAGTAACTTTCATTCAATAAAAACTTCAGAAGTTTCAATTTAATGAATGACAGTTTCTTTTTTTTTTCAGGGGGAGGAAACAAGTTTGAGGTCTTAGTTATCTTTTTTTTATTGATTGGACATAAATTTTTTTACAAGGTGTTGTGCAAAGAGGGTGCAGTTACATAGTAGGGCAGTGTGTACATTTCTTGTGATATCTTACGACCTGTTTTTCTATCCCTTGTCTAGGTCAGGTTGACATATATGCAATATACAATGTATCAAGAACATATACAGTATTCACAGACTTGGTCTCTACTGTCTCTCCGTATCCCTTTGTTAACAGTCATATATCAGGGAGATCATGCCCCTTTGTTTTCTGTGTTCTAGGCTTGTCTCACTCAACATTATTTGTTCAAGTTCTGACCATTTCCCTGCGAATAACAGTATTTCACCATTCCTAATCGCTATGTAGTATTCCATTGTGTATAAGTACCATATTTTTTGGATCCATTCGTCTGTGGAGGGGCATCTGGGTTGTTTCCATATTTTGGCTATTGTGAATTGTGCCGTGATAAACATGGAAGTACAAATGCCTTTTTGATATCTTGGATTTTGCTGTTTAGGATAGATGCCTAGGAGTGGTATGGCTGGGTCATAGGGTAGGTCTATATTGAGCTTTTTGAGAAACCTCCATACTGTTCTCCAAAGTGGTTGTACTAATTTGCACTCCCACCAACAATGGAGAAGGGTTCCTCTTTCCCCACAGCCCCTCCAGCATTTGTTGTTTCCTGAGTTCAGAGTATAGGCCATTCTAACTGGGGTGAGGTGGTATCTCAGGGTTGTTTTTATTTGCATTTCCTTTACTAGCAGGGATGTTGAGCATTTCCTCATATGTTTCTTTGCCATTTTTATATCTTCTCTTGTGAAGTCTCTCTTTAGCTCTTTTGCCCATTTCCTAATAGGTTTATTGGACTTGGAGGGGCTTAGTTTTTTGAGTTCTCTGTAGATGACCGATATCAGGCCTTTGTCTGTTGCTGTGCTGGTAAATATCCTTTCCCATATCGTTGGCTGTCTTTCTATTTTGGTAGCTATGTCCTTAGCTGTGCAGAAACTTTTTAATTTGTAGTAGTCCCATTTGTCAAGTCTTTCCCCTATTTGTTGTGCCCCTGGGACTCTATTCAGGAAGTTCCTTCCTGTGCCTATAAGTTCTAGTGTCTTTCCTACTCTGTCCTTCAGTAGTTGCAAGGATTCAGGTCTGATGTTGAGGTCCTTGATCCATTTTGAGTTGATCTTGGTGCATGGTAATAGGCTTGGGTCTACTTTGAGTTTTCTGCATATGGCTGCCCAGTTCTCCCAGCACCAGTAGTTGAAGAGGCTATGTTTATTCCATTGTATGTCTTTAGCTCCTTTGTCGAATATCAGTTGGCTGTAAGAGGGCGGTTTTATTTCTGGGTCTTCAATTCTAATCCATTGGTCTTCCGATCTGTTTTTATACCAATACCATGCTGTTTTTGTTATGATGGCCTTGTAGTAGAGCTTGAAGTCTGGTATTGTGATACCTCCTGCACTGCTTTTTTTGCCTAGAATTGCTTTGGCTATTCTAGGGTTTTGCTGTTCCATATGAATTTATGGATTGGTTTCTCTATTTCAGTGAAGAATGTGGCTGGGATTTTGATAGGTATTGCATTGAATTTGTATAACAATTTGGGCAATATGGCCATTTTCACTATATTGATTCTACCTACCCATGAGCATGGGAGGTCTTTCTATCTCCTTGTGTCTTCTTTGATTTCCCTTATTAGATTTTTGTAGTTTTCATTGAATAGGTCCGTCACGTCCTTAGTTAAGTTGATCCCTAGGTACTTTATTCTTTTTTTGTCTACTGTAAATGGAATTGTTTCCATAATTTCCTTTTCTGTTTGTCTATTGCTGGTGTACAGAAAAGCTGCTGACTTTTGTGGGTTGATTTTATATCCTGCTACTTTGCCAAATTGGTTTATTAGGTGTAGGAGTTTGGGTACTGAGTTTTTTGGGTCCATCAGATATAAGATCATGTCGTCTGCGAATAGGGATAACTTGATTTCTTCCTTGCCGATGTGGATCCCTTTGATGTCCTCCTCTTGCCTTATTGCTATGGCTAGGGATTCCAGCACTATGTTGAACAGAAGTGGGGAGAGTGGGCATCCTTGTCTTGTTCCTGAGTTTAGGGGGAATGATTTAAGTTTCTCTCCATTTAATATGATATTAGCAGTTGGTCTGTTGTATATGGCTTTTATTGTTTTGAGGAATGTTCCATCTATTCCTGTTCTCTCCAAAGCTTTTAATAGGTATGGATGTTGTATTTTGTCAAAGGCTTTTTGGGCATCGACTGAGATAACAATGTGATTCTTGATTTTAGTTCTGTTGATGTGGTCAATTACGTTGATTGATTTACGGATGTTGAACCATCCTTGTGACTGAGGGATGAAGCCTACTTGGTCATGATGTATGATATTCTTGATCAGTTTCTGGATCCTATTAGCTAATATTTTATTGAGGAGCTTTGCATCTGTGTTCATTAGTGATATTGGTCTGTAGTTCTCTTTTTTTGTTGGATCTTTGCCTGGTTTGGGAATGAGTATGATATTAGCTTCGTAGATTGAGTTTGGGATTTCTCCCTCCGTTTCTATTTCGTGGAAGAGTTTGAGGAGTATTGGAATTAGCTCCTCACTAAAGGTTTTGTAGAATTCGTTGGTGAATCCATCTGGGCCTGGGCTTTTCTTAGTAGGGAGGTTCTTGATTACCTCCTGTATCTCACCGTAAGATATTGGTTTATATAGTTGATTTATTTCTTCTTGGTTCAGTTTGGGCAGTTTGTACTTCTCTAAGAATTGATCCATTTCTGTAAAATTATTGTATTTTGCTGAGTAGAGGTTTTGGAAATAGCTCCTTTTGATTGTTTGAATATCGTGTGTACTTGTTGTAATTTTTCCTGTGGAGTCCCTGATTTTACGAATATGAGTCTCTTCTCTTCTTTTTTTTTGTAAGTCTCAAGGGTCTGTCAATTATGTTTATTTTCTCAAAGAACCAGCTTTTAGTCTTATTTATTTGTTGAATTGTCTTTCTATTTTCAATCAGATTTATCTCTTCTTTAATCTTTGTGATCTCTCCCCTCCTAGTCGTTTTAGATTCTGTCATTTCTTGTTTCTCCAGTTGTTTTAGTTTCATCGTGATGGTATTCACCTGCTCTGCTTCCATTCTTTTAATGTGGGTGCTGAGTGCAATGATCTTGCCCCTCAGTACTGCCTTAGCTGTGTCCCATAGGTTTCTTTGTGATGTGTTTTCTTTGTCATTGTGGCTTATGAATTCGTTGATTTCATCTTTAATTTGGTCTGTGGCTCACGTGTTGGATAGCAGCGTGGAGTTTAGCCTCCAAGAGTGTGTATGGGCTCTGTGGTATCCTTTGTTGTTTAGGGTTACCTTTAATCCACTGTGATCAGATATAATACATGGGATGACGTCAATACTTTTGTATTTGCTGAGGTTCTTTGTTTGGGCTCTGACGTGGTCTATTTTGGAATATAATCCATGGGCTGCTGAAAAGAAGGTGTATTGGGTCTCTGTAGGGTGAAAGGTTCTATATAGGTCTGTTAGATCCATTTGGGAAATGGTGTTATTTAGGTCCTCAGCTCCCTTACTAATCCTCTGGGTGTTGGATTTGTCTCTTGGAGAGAGAGGAGTAATAAAGTCACCCACTATGATTGTGTTTGCGTCTATCTTGCTCTGTAATTCTTTGAGAATTTGCTTGACATATGTCGGGCCTCTTTTGTTTGGTGAGTATACATTTATCACCGTGATTTCTTGATTCTGGATTTTTCCTTGTATTAATATGTAGTGTCCTTCTTTGTCTTTTTGAGTGGACTTTAAAGAGAAGTCCAGCTTGTCTGAGATCAGAATCGCTACACCTGCCGCTTTGGTGGGTGCATTTGCTTGGTAGATCTTGCTCCATCCTTTCACTCGAAGCCTGTTTTTGTCCCTTGCTGTAAGGTGGGTCTCTTGTAGACAGCAGATGTCAACTTTTTGTTTGCGAATCCATTCTTCCAGCCTGCTCCTCTTTATCGGGGAGTTTAAACCATTTATATTTAAAGAGATCAAGGATAAGGGTGTTTTTTCTCCTTCCATTTTCTTGGTGGGCTGTTTTTTCCTCTTTTTTTTTTCTTGTCTTTAGTGAGCTTGTGTTTCTGCTGGACTTTGGCTATTGAAGTTTCTTTCTGATTCTGTCTGTGTGTCTTTTACAATCTCTGTTGGGTGGGGTTCCCCTCTTAATATTCGCTGTAGGGCTGGTTTTTTATTCACATACTCCTTTAGCTCCTCTTTGGTGTGGAAAGATCTGGTTCTCCCTTCGAATGTGAACTCCAATTTCGCTGGATATTTGATCCGAGGTTGTAAATTGTTATTCTGGAGTACTTGGATGGTGTTCTTCCACTCACTTCCAGCTTGGTAAGTTTGTGTGGATAAGTCGGAAGTTATTCGAATCCTATTCCCATTGAAAAAAGTTTCCTTCTTCGCTTTGGCTGAATTCAGAATTTGCTCTTTAATCTTGAGGTCTGTAGTCTTGAATATTATGTGCTTTGGGGTGGCTTTCCTGGGGTCTGGCCTGCCAGGTGTCCTATAGGCTTCGGTTACCTGGATGGGGTCCCCTGTGAGATTGGGTAAGTTTTCTGCAATAACTTTATTGAGAACAGGATTAAGCCCTCTGTTCTGGTATTCGGCTCCTTCTTCTATTCCAATTATGCGCAGATTATATCTCTTGTCTTTGTCCATTAGTTCCTGGATTAGTCTTCCCTGAAGCTTCACCTTTTCTTGGAGTGTGGTCATTTTCCAGTTGTTGTCAGCTGCTTCATCGTCCAGGCGAGAGATTCTGGATTCTATATGGTCCAGTCTTTGTGTTATGGTTTCAATTGCGGAGTTTATGGATGTCAGAGAGCTATTTATGGTTGTCATATCAGCTCTGATCGTGAAGATTTCTTCCTTTAAAGAGTTGTATTTTAAATCTATTTTTTCATGCATTTCCATTCTCAGGATGTGGAGATTTTCTTTAAAGGCAGCTTGCGTTGTATCCATTTTTGCTTCCATTTCTTTAAAGCAGGCTTGCATTTTATCCAGTTTTGCTTCCATTTCTTTCTTGGCTTCCTGGGTGTCCTTCCAGATTTCCGCTCTAAATTCCTGGAATTATTTTCTGATTTCATTTCTGACGCTTTCGATCATTCCTGTTAACATGGCCTCATTTGCTTTTTTAGTCTCCATCTCCTCTTCAGTTGTGCTGCTTTTTGGAGCTGGCGAGTTGGCTTGCCCTTTGATGAACTGAGTTATGTTTCTTTGTGATTTGCGCATCTGGAGATCTGTGTAGGTCTTCCCTCCCTTCTGTGTAGGTGTGTCTATAGGAGCAGGTGCTGTCACTGTGGCCCCGCCCTCCAGTGCAGGGTACGCCTACCAGAGCGGGCACTTTCGCCGGGGTCCCCGCCCTCCTGTGTGCTGTGCATCCACTATAACAGGCACTTTAGCGGGCTATGCCTCCCAGAGCGAGCCCCGGGTTGTTGGGTTGTGCTTGCGCCCTCCCACGAGTCCGTTTGGGGGGGCGGTATGTGTGGGGCCCAGTGGGATCGACTGTCCGGGTGTGGCTTGGCACCCTAAGACCTCACCTCCGCTGCGAGTGGGGGACGTGATCAGGCTCAGGTGACCCTGCTGGGCTGGTATTGCCCTCCAGCGCCTGTGATTTTAGTTGTAAGAGTCTGCCAGGACCAGGCGCCTCGGGTGGGGCTTGCACTGCCGGCTGTCCCCCGGCCCCTGTTGGGAAGGGGGCGGGGCCAGTTCTGCCAGTTCAGGAACCTGTGGGTCCTTGGGGCTGCTCCACCCTTCTCCTGCTATACTGACTTCCCAGCACCTGATGGGAGCTCCCCGCCTGATTTGGGGGTTCTTTGTTCCCTCGGGGGTGGGGATGGGGAGGGAGGGAGATCTAGCTTCTTTGTCGGGGTTGGGTCTCTGATAGCTGGTCTCCCATTGGGGGGAGGGGATAATGGGGGACTCACAGTTGCTGCTTTGTGTGTGTGTCCTGCGCAGCCATTGGCCCTTCAGGGGTTGGCTAAGTGTCGTGGTGGCTTCCCCGGTTACCTCTTTCTGCCACACTGGGTTCCCTTTCCGAACCCGGTGTGGACCCGAACTTCTCGTCGCTGCCGGTGTGTGTCTTGGTCCGCACCCTGCCTTGTGTCTGTGGGGTCTCCCCCTATATGAATTCTGCGCTCCTGGCAGCCTGTCTGCCGATCGCCGGGTTCCCTTTTCCCAGCCTGGCCCTGTTTGGGCCAGGGTTGGCTGGTGGGGGGAGGGTGCCCCGGAGATTCTCCGGCTCCGTGTAGGTTTTCGGTTCTTCTTTTTTGCTCCTTTTTATTTTCCTGCATTTCTCCACTGCTTCTGGCTGCTGGTTTTGCTCGGTTCTTGATGGGGTGTTGGGTGTTGGAGTTCCCAGCTCGCTATTCATTTGGAGAGAGTCGGGGTGCCTCCCTATTCTGTCGGCACCATCTCCAGATCCCAAATTTTTCTTGTCAAATGGTATTTCCCACAGGCTTTGGTCAGCAACCCTGCATTATGTAACTAAAACCAAACAACTACTCAACATATAAAGGCCAAAAATAGACCTCTCAGTGGATCACAATAGCTCAAAAGCTATGTATGTATGTTCATTTAAGACAAGGATAATCAAACGCTATTGTTGACGTTACATTTAAAGTCCTATGTGAATTTCCTTTGGCGTAGGCCATGTGGCTACTGTACAAGTTTTTGATATACTGTGTATGGTGTATATGTCTACCTGACCGAGGGAAAGGAAAGAAAAACAGGGTGTAAGATATCAGAAGAAATGTACACACTGTCCTATTATGTAATTGTACCCCTTTTGCAGAACACCTTGTCAAAAAATTTGTTTAATTAATAAATAAATTTTAAAAAGAGTTATTAGGAAAAGCTTCAATTGTTAGAAGGTATTGAAGCAAAGGTATTATCTAGGTTGGTTCAGTTGCCTGGTGGGAGTTTGCTAGCAAAAACACTCTAGAGGAAAAACAGTTTAAAAGTTGGTTCAAGTTTTAGCACCAGCCATAGGACAGGGCTCAAGAGACCCTCAACCTAAGCCATTTCCAAAGGGCAGTAGGGAACCTTTGGTTCCCTTTGATACCAAAGTGCTTATTGCCAGAAAACTGGAGATTGATATTGAAAAGGGGAATAACGAAAGAGGAGAAAGATCGAAAATGAAAGTTTAAGTAAGCACATTAGCTCCTGTGAAACTGTGTTCATATCTCCTAAGCAACTTGAGAAGGGCTAGTGCCTCTAAAATCCAACTTTGTTGAACTGGAAGGAAAGCTCGCAGAGCAGACACCAAAGAGCCATGTCAGAGAGAAGGGGGTTAAAAAGGGAGCTGGAAAAAATAAGTCTCAAGAAGGAAATTGTGACTCTTCAGAATGAGGTTAAGGACACACATGCTCTGATGAGGAATGCCAGGGAAACAGAAAGATCAGGAGACAGAAAACCAGAAGAGCAAAATAAATAGATGGAGGATCTGTCACAAACAACAATGAAATGAAATATGAGAAAGAAAAGCTACTGGAGCAAAAGGCCAAATAGACTACCGAGTTTCTTGCCAGAAGTCAAATACTGAAACAGCAGATCAATTGGCAGATCATCATCGCCCTGTTCCAGAGGCAACAGGAACATCTGTCAAGGCAGTACGAAGCTCAGGTGCATGAGCACATTAGGCAGCAGCAGGGATGCTGTCCATGAAACACCACCAGGAGCAGAAACTGGAGAAACAGCCCCGTGAGCAGAGTCTGCAGCAGCTCAAGAACCAGGAGAAGGGCAAAGAGATGGATGTGGCCACATTGCTGCCTTTCGCAGTTGGACAGTCAAAGGAAGTCTACTGTGCCCCTGGCAGAATGCTTTCCAGTTAAGGAGGCCTTTGAGAAAAGGTTGGAATCAGGAAAGCAAGCTTGGGAGAAAGACTGGAGGAAGGCTCCAAGCTCCAGGCATTAAAGAAATTAGAGTCCCCTGAAGTTCAGGTAAGCTACCAAGCTAATCAAGCAACTCAGGAGGCCACCCTAAATTCAGTGTGGCCTCTAGAGCTACTGGTCATTAAGATGTAAGGAAGAGGCATGAAAACCAGTGTCAGCAAGGGTGCATGTGTGGAGACTGCATTTGTGCAACAGGGTCATCGGCTCTTGCCTTCTATGCCTATCTATAACTTATTCTGGGACACTGCCTAAAACAGTCTTGCAAACCAAATAAGTAAATACTGGAAAAAAGGAACACGAGGAGAGCACAAATAAATGACGAACCTCCCCTGGTTAATTTGGCGAAGAGAACATCAGGGAGAGAAATTCTCCAAAGCATGGATATCAGTATCTGTTAGTACTAGTGGACACTTTCTTAAGCTGGACTGAGGCCTTCCTAACAAAAACCAGAAACCGCTCAAGTAACCATTAAATAATTGCTTCATGAAATACCTCCTGCATTTGACTTAACCATAGCAGTGGGGTCAGACAATGTCCAGGCCTTAAGGACCCAAGCTACTCAAGTATTAGCCAAGGCCCTAGGAATCATTTGGAAGTTTCATTGCAGCTACATCGAAGTTCAAGGAAGCTGGAAAGAAAGAGGAGGATCTTCAAGGAGACAAGTTAATTACAAAGACTGGCCAGGACTGGGTAAACTTCCTCCCTTTTGCTCCTCTCCAAGCAAGTTGCAACCCTTATGTTAAAGGATAAACTCCCTTTGAAACACTTCATGGTGGACTAAAATCTTTCCTTCTTGGTGGGAGCTACAGTAACAGACATATTTAACCACAGTCAATTCAGGTTTTGCAATGTGTTCTTCAAATGCCTGTCCTCGGGTGTTACAAGCCCACTGACCCTTTGGGAAAAACTCCACCTGCTCTTTTCTTGCCTGGACAGCTGGTTTGGGTAAAAAGGCATCATGCACCTGATTTGGAAACCGAGTGGTAAGGACCTAACTCAGCAGTGAAAACTACATCATCAGTAATTGAAGTGACAGAAAAATAGAATGGGTCCATCCCTCTAGAGTGAAACTGGCAGTGGGAAAGTACCAATAGATGAGGTGGCTGCAAAATGGACTGTGTAGAGATATTCAGAAAATACCCCAAAATAAGACTTATCAAATTTTAATTAATGTGTTTAACGGGGTCATGGTTCTTAGTTATAGTTAGCCCGCATGTTGTTTTGTTTGTTTTTTTAATCGTGTTTCTGAAGGAAGAGATTTTCTGCTGACCCCTCAAAGGGCCATGCTTACAATGACACTAAATTATTACTAGCCTAACTAATTGTACATTATTGTTACTGGAACATGAAATGATTTTCAAAATGATTATAAATTATCAATACATAGTAGCTTTTAATAATTTTCAATGTGTATGTGATTATATTTAAGGTGGTGAAGACATCAATATAAAATATGATCCTGATCACAATACAAATTTCTAAAAGTATGGCAAGTAAAAAATATATATAATAACAATATATAATAGTATGTAGATAGTGAAGTTAAGTCACTAATTAACAACTATGGACAATTGCAATATTAATATCGCAAGACGGTTGAACAAAATTTGAGTTGTGATGATGTTAATGTTTAAGTGGTAATCCATTAGGTTAAATGCTTGAACAAGAAGATTGAAGGTGAAAATTAAGTGCATCAAATGGCAAAAAGTGAGAGGGACGAAATTAAAATGAGATTTGTGTACATATTTGATTGTTTTTGATTTACTAACCCACAGAATTCCAGAACATTGGAGCAATGTCAGTGGTCTGTGTTACAAACTGGCAGGCTTCACACAGAAGACCATATATTGCTTAATTACTAGGTACACTGACATCATTAAGAGGATGAAGATTTTGAAGGATACTTTAATGTTAAATTTGGGTTGGAACCATCGCTGAAGTGACACAACACTGCCTCAAGAACAAGACCATAAGACCATGCAATCATCCCGGAATCAGTAACACACACACACACACACACACACACACACACACACACAACAAATTTGGAACTCAGTAAGCGCACTTAAATTCACATGATCAAAGAAAAGAGATCTGAAAATGTGAGTCAAATTTCTGACTGAAAACTGCAAATGAAGCTGAACAAGAGTCAGTTTTAAATCTATGATATTAGGTGAATTAAACAAGCAAATTATGATGCTGTAAGGACTATCAATATAGGCATAGATTATCAAATCATAATTTTCAGGAGTTGAGATAAATTTGATAAGCAATAATGAGGCAGTTTTGATAGTTCTGTCATATTCACGAAGAGGTTGCTCTTTGTATTAGAACACAAGTTAGCCTTCAATGCTGAAATGGTTTGACACCAAGGAAGAGCTATCTGAACACTGTGTATACCATATATTTGTCCAGATGGTTTTAGTCATTCATTTATCTTGTTGGTCACATTTTGACATTAGTCTTCTCTGGTAATGTGCAAATATTTTGGGTAAATTTGACAATATTTAATAAAAAAGAAAATTTCAGTGCTGCAACAAAGGATCATGTGAAAAGAATGGAGCTTCTTTAAAGGAGAGAATCCACTCTTGGGAATGATGGGAATGGTATATTTTCAGGATTCTTAAAATTTCAAAAAGACGACAGAGAAACACACAAAAACAACAACAACGACTAAAGCTACCAATAATTCAAAAGAAGGCATAAGCATCCCTGAAGAGTTCATTTACTATATATCGTTTTGTTGTCATATTCAAAATAATTCCAATTACATTTTACGTTCAGTTTCTTATTTGTCTAATATTACTTCATAATTTACAGATTGTGTTTTTGGGACACCACTTTTGTTTATGTAACCAACAAAGCAGTATAAATGTATATTTTCTAAAAAAAATGTATAGGAACAAGTGATTTTGGTAGGGCAGGTATTACTACTACTACTGCTACTACCATATTGCATATAATGAAGCTTTTAGGAATCTATTTCTGTTGATAGGGCATCCCTGAGTTAGAACAGAATTTGAAGACAGTCCTTATACTGAAATTGATTTTTTAAATCATTCTACATTCAACATATATTGTCAAAATATTCATTGTATCCCTTGAAAACTATATTTGTCATTCCTACTAAGGTTACATGGCTAAATTCCTAACCTAAAAACAAGAACAACAACAACAATGACAACAACCATAGTCACTGGAATCCCATAGAATTATCTGGAATGTAGTTGCACACTTCCTCAGCAATAGCACTTAATGAAAAGTGGCATGTTAGACTCAGCTCCTTAGAATATCTATTCTAGTGTGATTCCACATGCACCATATATAACATTAAGTTTTAGCAGCAGTTCTAATGACAGGTTTACCCACCTAGTTATGCCGTCTACTCTGAAAGCAGGAATTCATATATACGTTATTTCTTTTCTACATTTTGACATGCACAAGGTATGAAACTACATATACACCCTCAGAAAAGAAAGACAAATGTCAACCATTTTTGCATATAACTCTTGTGTGTCAACTATTAATTGCATAAAAGTCTCGTAGGCTCTAAAATAATGGGACTTTCCCCCTACAAGAACTAGTATATATATTGGAGTCAATTTGTCAATATGGAACAAATTAAAATTATTATTTGTGTATATTTCTGCTCATGTATATACATATTCAAAAATGGCCAGATTCAATTTTGGTTGCTATCAAACATGCATGAGGACTTACTTTCCTTGATTAAGTTATTAAGCCCCTTTCTCAATTTGAATTTGGAGCTTAAGTAAATACTTTGCTTGTTTTCAATTAACATTAAAGGGATTTTTTCTTAATTGTGAAAAAAATTAATAGCTAATTAGAGCTCATTCTAGAACTTAGGGTTAACATGTTTCCGTCATTGGTAATAAAACTGACCATATTAATGCTAAAGGAGAAAAATGAACTGTAATAATTTCACTAAATGTCAAAAAAGAAAATGATACACCTTGACATTACTTCTGAAAATTACATGGAATTATTCTACCAAAAATATCTAGCACATATGATTCATAAACATGTGAATTTTAAAATGATCATAATATTGGTCTTAGGACAGGTTATATAAATAAAGTGAAATCATACAAAATGTGTTTTCTCTGACATTAAGTTATAAATAAAAACAACAGAGATGTAACTGAAAATGTCAAACATTTCATAACTAACCAATGCATTTCTAACTCACAAAATATGTCAGCAATTTCATTCCTGGACAAAACTTTATAACTTACACACATGGTATAGGATTCAAAAATATGGTGTTAGTTTTTATCCTTAGAAAACCCAGTAATTCCTGAAGAATTCCTAAAGGATCAATATCTGATTGATTATAATATTAATATAATTAATTACTTTCATATATGCAAATTCCACCCATTTAAAAGATACATAGAATTTATTAATAGCATACATTTAGGAAAGAATCCTAAATCTTAATAAAATATACAAAATCTATGCTAGAAGCATTAGAAAAGAACCTTTTGCTTTTTTTAATATGACAAAGGAGGTTTTTTTTTTTTACAACCCCAAACACAGAACCAGAACGTTCATCCTGAGAGCCAGAAAGAGCCTGGAGGCACAACCAAAATTGAAAAGGGGTTTTATTTACAGAGGAGTTTGATTTACAATCTCAATCCTATAACCAGCAGAGTCTATTCCTGTGGTAAACACGTAACCATATACGTTCTAGGTTGATGACTCCATGCCTTCACCTGCATGGCGAAACAGCAGCTCCTCCAGCGCCTCCTCCTCCTTCTCCTTTTCCTTACAGAGCTGGTGGACATGCTCCTCTTTCTCCTGATGCAGCTGATCAAGGGTTTCCATCTGTTGTTTACAGGAAAGGATGGACTTTTGGATGGCTGTAATGTGCTCTGACAGCTGGCTCCATCGATGTTGCAGGTCCTCCACTTGATTCTGAAAATCCGCCCTGTCAGGCAGGTCGGGGATGAAGCAAATTTACAGCTTCATTTGGGCACCTGTGTGTCCTGCCTCCTCTTTGCAAACAGGTTGGCCAGGCCCCTGCAGCGTGCCAGCTGCTCCTGCAGCTGCTGGCTGAGTTTTACCTTTTTAGATTCAGCCACTGAGAGTGCTTTGTGGTAAAACTCCCTCTGGACCTGAGGGTTGTCTACATCCTCGGGGACACTCATGTGCAGTGGGCTTCTCTCCTCCCCCTTTTATTCCCCAGTGCTCACTCCTTTCCCTTCTCCAGGGAAAGCCAGGAAGCTCAGCTGGGCCTGTGGTTGCTCCTTCCTTTGCCTGGTTGCTTCTAGGCACTTCAGAGTGCCCTGTGACTTTTCCCTTTCCATCTGTCCCAGCAACTTGCTCTCTACTTGCTGCTGCTTCAGCTGTTCCAGCAGCTAGGTCTGCCCCAGCAGGTGCTGTTTCAGGGCCTACTTCTCTGAGGTCACCTACTGATTGGAGGCTGTGTGATGATCACAGGTAGCTCTAAGATCCTGCAGCTGGGTCAGGTAGTGGTCGTGTAGCTCCTGAAGATCCTCAGCTGCTTGGCTCGTTATCTCAGCCACCTCTTTCCATTCTTGTAAATCCTTCTCTTGCTGCTCCAGCTTCTCCTGCAGATGTTTCTTCAGGTGCTGCTCTGACGTCAGGACGCTTGCGAGCTTCTCCTGCTCACCACTCAGCCTGTGGAAGGCATCCTGCAGCTGGGCCAGCTGATCTTTCAGCTCTCCTCCGTGCACAGGTATGCAACTCGGGATCTCAATCATCTTCTGCCGCTCCTCCACATGCCAAGGAATGGGCTCCTCGCCCTTCTTCTCCAGTCTGTGCAGCTGCTCCTTCTGCTCCAGGTTCTGGAAACAGAGGCTCTGGTTTGCCTGCCCCTGGACCTGAAGTTGTTGCTCCAGGTTTTTTAACTCCTCCATCTGGAATGCTTGGGCCTGCAGCTGCTGCTCAGCCTGACATGGTCCCACAGGGGGCTGCAGCTCTGCCAGTTGCTCTGTAATTTCCTCCAGGTTGACCTGGGGTTCCAGCACCTGCCACTCCCCTTGCCACATTGCCGGGCGGTCTGAGGACATCTCTACAATCCCTAACAACGTCTCTTTTCTACTCGACCTCCTAACTCACTTCGATTCGCACAGTCACCACTCGGCCACCTCTACCTCTTCCCTCAACTGCCAGTAGTGGTGTAGGCCAACAGAGGGAATTCCACTGCTACTAGGCATCATAGAATGTGGGCGTGGCCCCAAGACTGCTATCCCATTGGTCAGAGAGAATTGTGGAATCCAGAGGGTGTGGCCAGAATCTGGTGATGCAGGCACAATGGGTGGGGTCATGATGACAGCTGCTCCTGCAGCCCAATCCCCATCTAACCCTGTCCACTTTGGTTGTGGGCAAGAGTGGAGCTTGCTGCAGCTGGATAGATGCTCCACTTTACATCTACCTTGCCTGGCTTCCCTCACACACCAGCTGTGGCCACCAGAGTTTTCTCCAGGCTTTCAATTGTCCTCCATGGAGTGGCAGCAAGAAACAGCTCCCTGATCATATAGGTTGTCTTGCTGTTCTCACTCAATGCAGAAGTAGCTCTAGTTTTCTAACTACATTTGCTGAAACTTGTATTCTGATCTGGAGTCACTGAGTTTCCTAATATTCACAGATCCTGCTCTTCCATTCCCAGAGGGACAGGAGGGCTCAGAGACATCTCAGGTCCAGGCATCCTCTTCATGAGTCTTGGATATGTTGCTCCCCTAGGCTATGCCTAGTGCAGCATGTGTTTCACACACTTGGGTCTGGTGCTCTCAGAGGAATCAGATGAACAATCGTGGGAGAATGAGAATTTCGGAGAAGTCTGTGCTGCATCTATCCAGGAGGAGGTGAAATCTACTGCAACACAAAAAGAATGACTTGCAAATAACTGAAAACAAATCTGCTAACCAGGGAGTCAATTACCTAGCCACAACCAAATGATGTTGTGTTGAATCCAATGTAAGGATATGAGAGGATAAAAATCCATTTAAGCACGGCTTTTGGCTTGGAAGTAGGGATGGTTTTTGAGTTTGGGCTACTGTTAGTGTAAGCGATCGGGTTGGGGCTATGGTTCAATTTACGGGTAGGGTTCTGGCACCAGGGGATTCTGAGTTATTGCAGTTTAGGTCTCAAATGTAGTTTGGATTTTCATGTTGTATAATTTTCTTTGTGGGTTTGATTTTGATTTCAGTTTCATGTTTGGTTCTGTGTTTGTGTTTGAGTTTCAGTGAGGGTTTGCATTTTGTTTCCATTTTGAATATGGTTTCAATATTTGGCTTCGTGGTTGGTCTCAGGGTTGATTTATGTTACCGTTTCGGTTTTGGAGTGCATTTAAGCTTTGGACTTGGTTTTGCTTTTGAGGTTGTTTGGGCTTCTACTTAAGTGTGCATTAACGTTTTGAATTTTATTGTGCTTTTGGTGGGGATTTGAGTTTTCACTTCTGATATGTACTTTGAATTCGGTTTTGATTTTGGTTTATGTTTCGATTTTGGCTTCAACTTCCTATTCAGAGTTAGTTTTTGGTTTTGTTTCTTTTTTCGGTTTCCACTTCCCTTTTGGGATTTTGTGTTAGTTTCGATTTTCTGTTTCCACTTCCCTTTTGGGATTTTGTGTAAGTTTCGAATTTTTTCTCCTGTGGTAGGTTGGTTGTGGTTTTGATTCTTCTTTCGGGTTTGATTGTTGCTTTGACATTGGTTTTCAGATTAGATTTCTACTTCCAGTTTGGAGTTTGGTTTCAGTTTCAAATTCCACTTCCAGTTTGGAGTTTGGATTCACTTTCGATTACCATTTCCGGGTGGGAAGTTGGTTTCGGTTTCAAATCTGGTTTCAGATTTGACTTCCAGTTTGGGGTTTGGTTTCGGTTTTGATTTCCAGCTAGATTTAGGAGCTTGGTTTTGGTTTCGATTTCCACTTCTGGTTTGGAATTTGGAATCGATTTTGATTTTGTTTTCCACTTCTGGTTGGAGTTTCATTTGTTTTGATTTCCATTTTGCTTTTGGAGGTTGGTTTCGGTTTCAATTCCGGTTTCTGTTTGACTTCTGATTTCAGGTTTGGTTTTGGTTTCGATTTCCACTTCCGAGTTGGGGTTTGGTTTCAGTTTCGATTTCAACTTCCAACTTGGAGTTTGGTTTCAATTTCTATTTCCATTTCTGGGTCGGAGTTTGGTTTTGGTTTCGATTCTGGTATCGGGTTTGACTTCCTGGTTGGTGTTTGGTTTCGGTTTTGATTTCCACTTGGTTTGGAATTTGGTTTCGGTTTCAATTTCCGCATAGAGTTAGGACCTTGGTTTGGGTTTTGATTTCCACTTCCGGTTTGGAATTTGGAATGGATTTCGATTCGGTTTGTCACTTCCGGGTTAAGGTTTGGGTTCAGTTTCCATTTCCATTTCACTTAGAGAGGTTGATTTCGGTTTCGATATAGATTTTGTTTTGACTTCCAGGTTTAAATGTAGTTTCAGTTTCGATTTCCAATTCCAGTTTGGAGTTTGGTTTTGGTTTCAACTTCCATTTCCCATTCATAGGTTATTTTCTGTTTTGATTCTGGGTTCGGTTTCAACCTCTGGATTGGGGTTTGGTTTCAGTCGCGATTTCCACTTCCCTTTTGTAGTTTGCTTTTGGTTTCGATTTCCACTTCTGGTATAGAATTTGGTTTCAGTATCGATTTCGTTTTTGGTTTCTACTTCCGGCCAGGAACTCAGTTTCGGTTTTGATTCCGGTCTCAGTTTCAATTTGGGTTTCCACTTCCAGTTTCGTTTTTCATATGTGGATTCAGAGTCAATTTCAGTTTGGGTTCAGGTTCAGGTTCGGTTTTTAGTTCCTGCTTTCGTTTAGGCTGGTGTTAATTACAGGGCTAAGTTTGAGGTTAGCACTTGGCTTTGGTTTGAGGGACTTTTTCATGGTTGAGTTCATGCTTTTGTTTCAGATCAGGTAAGGGATCAGGTTTACCTTAGGGTTTGGGCTAGAGTGAGGTTAAGGGCAAGTGAGGTTGGGGAAAGGATTAAGGTTAAGTTCGGATCTGGGGTTAAGGTTAAGGGTTAGGTTTGGGGTTAGAGTTGTGGCTTAATTTAAGATTAGGCTTATTATTAAGTGTAGAGTTGGGTTAAAGTTATTGTTAGGGTTGTGACTCGGGTGGTTTAGTAATAGAGTTACTGGTATGTTTTTGTGTACAGTTTGCTTTAGGGCTAGGGTTAGTGTTAGGATTAAGACCTTTGATAGGGTTAAAATTATGGGTAGGTTTTAGCTAAGGTTGCGGTTGGGGTTGCAATAGGATTACAGTTTATTTTTAGTGCTGGGGCTCCTCTTAAGGTTAGGGTCAACACTAGGGTAATGGTTAGTTTTAGGTCCGGGGTTAGCTTTCAAGTTAGTTTTGGCTTGTTTCAGTGATAGGTTTGTAGCTAGGGATAGAGTTTGCTTTCATGTTAAGTTAAAGGCTGGGTTTAGGGTTAGTTAGCGACTGTCTCTTTTTCATCATAGGACTTTTTCCTGAGTTCCCTAGCAAATACAATTAACAAGATACCGACATTCTCAATCAGCACAGAGAAACTACCTCGCACAAAATAACAGTTGTGTCCCTAGTTCCTGCAGCTAGTCACTGTAATAAGTTGTATCAGTTCTCAGTAGGCACAGGGATACTCCTAATAATAAGGTAAGTCTTGTTTCCCTAACTCCTAGAGGTATTCCCTTAATAAAGATTCCGTTGTTCTCAATCAGTACAGGAAAGCTCTCTTTATCAAAGGTATGTTTGTTTCCTGAAATCCAGGAGCTAGTCCACTTAACAAGCTGCAACTGTTCTTAATTTGCTTCTGGAGACACCCTTCTACTGCCTAATTCTTGTTTTCCAAGTTCACGGAGATAATCCTTTTATCAAGCTGCAGCTCTTGTCAAGCAACACCTGGTAACTCACTTTTAAAGGTAAAAGTTGTTTCTCAAGGATTTGGGGAAAATTCCTTTAACAAACTACAGCAATTCCCAATCAGAAGATGAAAAATGCTGTTCACACAGTAGGAAATTTTTAAGTAGTTTTCCAGAGTTAATCCTTTTACAAGCTAGAGCTTCTTTCAAGCTGCGTCTATACCTTCCCTCTTTCAATGTATGATTTGTTTCTCAAGTTCTGCGCGGTAATATGTTCAACACACTACAGCTGTTCTTAATTGGTACTGTTATGCCAAGTCACGAAACGAACACTAAGAAGGCCACCGAGACTCAGACGCTCCAAAATGCAAAAGCAAGGCAAGACTTTATTCAAGTGAGCTGGAACTCGGGCCTCGTCCTACCCACCGACACAGCGGAGGTTATGAGGAAGCCCTGAGCTGCGATTGCACAGGGCTTATAAAGGCAAAAAACAAAGTTACAGTCATCAGGTGTTCAAGCGAGACAAAAAACAAAGTTACAGCCATCAGGTGTTCAAGCAAGCAAGATTAGGACATGGGTACAAATCTGATTGGCTCAGGGCTCGAGGCACAGTGCTTGAGGCATTCTGGGAGCAGTTAGAGTTAAGCATTTCCTGCGGTTTGAGGTCTTGAATGGCTGGGCCCGAATAAGCTTGTCCTGGGTTTGCTCACAGGGCCTGCTTATCTCAGGTTCCCGTGGTAAAGTGGGGTTCTCGTGGGAACATGGGGCCTGACATCAAAGTCTGGCTCTTCATTTCCCCCTTTTCTCTTTGGTATCTTTTGAGCCAATCATGGCTCCCTTCTGTCCATTTCAAAGGCTGCATGTCTAGGGGATGATATAGAGATAAGGCTTGGGCCAATAGGATTAGCTCCCTGAGTTTGAAAACAACTGTTGCTTGTTAAATGGATTGAGAACCGCCATTTGAGAACACCCATTGCTTTTTGAAGGGATTCGCTCCCTGAGCAGGGAAACAATTCTTACCTGGTTAAAGGGGGTTTCCTATACCAATTGAGAACAGCTGTAGCTTGTTATCGGATTGCCTCCTGGAACTTGGGAAAGAACTCATACATTGAAAGAGGGAATGTATGGATACAGATTGAAAGAAGCTCTAGCTTTTAAAAGGATTAACTCTGGCAACTCACATAAAAATTTCTCAGTGTGTGAAAGCCTTTTTTCATCTTCTGATTGAGAATTGCTGTAGTTTGTTGGAGGAATTATCTCCAAATCCTGGAGAAACAACTCTTACCATTTAAAAGTGAGTTACCAGGTGTTGCTTGACAAGCGCTCTAACTTAATAAAAGGTTAGCCCCGTGAACTTGGAAGACAACAAGTGGGTGGTAGAAGGGTATCTGCAGAAGATAATTGAGAACAGTTAGAGCTTGTTAAATGGACTAGCTCCAGAAATTCGAGAAACAAACATCCCTTTGATAAAGGGAGCTTTCCAACTGATTGAGAACAATGGAAGATTTTGAAAGGGAATACCTCTGGGAGTTAGGGAAAGACCAGTAATCTAGTTATTAGGAGTAATCCTGTGCCTATTGAGAACTATGTAGCTTAATACAGTGACTAGATGCAGGAACTAGGGACACAACTGTCATTATGTGTAAGGTAGTTTCTCTGTGCTTATTGAGAATGTCTGTATCTTGACAATGGTATTAAGTAAGGAGCTCAGGAAAAAGTCTTATGTTGAAAAAGAGACAGTCACTAACCCTAATCCGAGCCTTTAACTTAACATGAAAGCAAACTCTATCCCTAGCTACAAACCTAACCCTGAACCTTGCCCAAACTAACTCGAAAGCTAACCCGGGCCCTAAAACTAACCATAACCCTAGTGTTGACCCTAACCTTAGGCCTTGCTCCAGCTCTAAAACATCCATAATCTTATTCCAGCCCCAACCTTAGCTAAACTCTACCCATAATTTTAACCCTATCAAAGATGTCAATCCTAACACTAACCCTAGCCCTAAAGCTAACCGGACACAAAAACATACCAGTAACTCTATTATAAAACCACCCTAGTCACAACCCTAACAATAATTCTAACCCCAAATCTACACTTACTCATAAGCCCAACCTAAATTAAGCCACAACTGTAACCCTAAACCTAACCCTTAACCTTTACCTTTACCCCAAACACGACCTTAATGTTAATCCTGGCTCCAACCCAAACAGTAAACCTCACTGTAGCACAAACCCTAAAGTAAACCTAATCCCTTATGTGAACTGAAACAAAAGCATGATCTCGATCATGAACAAGTCCCTCAAACCAAAGCCAAGTGCTAACCTCAAACTAACCTCAAACCTCAAACCTCAAACAGTCCTAAAATGAACCCCAGCTTTAACGGAAGCCGGAACTTAAAACCGAACGTGAACCTGAACCCAAACTGAAATTGACTCTGAATCCACATATGGAAAATGAAACTGGAATTGGAAACCCAAATTGAAACAGACCAGAATCAAAACCAAACCAAGCTCCTGGCTGGAAGTAGAAACCAAAATTGAAATTGATACTGAAACCAAATTCCAAACCAGAAATGGAAATCCAAACCAAAAGCAAACTACAAAAGGTAAGTGGAAATCGAGACCAAAACCAAACCCCAAACCATACGTCGAAACCGAACCCAGAATGGAAACGGAAAATTACCTCCAAATGGGAAATGGAAATAGAAAGTGAAACCAAATTGCAAACCGGAAGTGGAAATCGAAACTGAAAGCAAACCCCAACTTGGAATTGGAAATCGAAACCAAAACCAAACAGGAAATCAGAAGTCAAAACAGAAACCAGAATCAAAAATGAAACAAACCTGCAAAAGAGAAATGGAAATCCAAACTGAAATGAAACTTCAACCGAAAGTGGAAAAAAAAATCGAATCCATATTTTAAAACAGAAGTCGAAATCGAAACCGAAACCAAGCTCCTAAATCTAGGTGGAAATCAAAACCGAACCCAAAGCCCAAACCTGAAGTAGAGATTGAAACCGAAACCAAACCCCACACCGGAAGTCAAAACCGAAACCAACTTCCCTCCTGGAAATGGTAATCGAAAGTGAAACCAAACTCTAAACCAGAAGTGGAAAGTGAAACAAAAACCAAACTCCAAGCGCTAACTGAAAATCGAAACCGAAACCAAATTCCAAACTGGAAGTGGAGATTGAAACCGTAACCATATTCCAAACAGGAAGTCAAATCGGAAACCAGAATGGAAACGGAAACAAACTTGACACCCAGAAATGGTAATTGAAAGTGAACACAAACTTCAAACCGGAAGGGGAAATTGAAACCGAAACCAAACTCCAACCTTTAAGTGGAAATCTAATCAAAAGCAACCTCAAAGCAACAATCAAAGCCGAAAGAAGAATCAAAACCATAACCACCCTACCACAGGAAATAAAATTCGAAACTAACATCACGCACCAAACGGGAAGTAGAAACCGAAAACAGAAAGAAAAAACTCCAAAACTAACTCTGAATAGGAAGTCGAAGCCAAAATCGAAGCATAAACCAAGATCAAGAACGGAATTCAAAGTCCACATCGGAAGTAAAAACCCAAATCCCCACCAAAAGCCCAATGAAATATAAACCGTTAATGCAAACTTAAATAGAATCCCAAAGCAACCGCAAAAGCAAAACAGTCAAAAGCTTAAAGGCACCCCAAATCTGAAACAGTAACCTAAATGAACCCTGAGACCAAACAGGAAACCGGCAATTGAAACCATATTCAAAATAGAAACAAAATGCAAACCCTCATTGAAACTCAAACACGAACCCAGAAGCAAACATGAAATGGAAAGCAATATCAAACCCACAAAGAAAACATATACAATAGGAAAAATCCAAACCCAATTAAAGTCCAAAACTGCAACAACGCGTACCCAATTGTTGCCAGATCCCTACCCTTAAATTGAACCTTAGCCCCAACGCGATCGCTTACCCTAACAGTAGCCCAAACTCAAAAACTATCCCTAGTTCCCAGTCGAATGCTAAACATAACACGAAGCACAAACCTAAATCAACCCGCAAGCCTACATATAAACATAAACTTAAGAAGACACATAATCGTAAGCCTAACCCTAGCACTAGTATTAACATGAACCCTCACACTTAACTCTACCCCAAGACCCAACTTTCAGCGTAACCGTAAACCTAGGCCCAACCCTAACCAAATACCCAACCCCAACCCGCTTCCCAAACCCAGCCCTAACCCTAAACCTAAACCTATTTCCAGCCATAACCCTAAGTATAGCGCGAATCCTAGTCCTTTGACTACACTGACCATAACAAAACCCTATTTTAAACCCTAACTCTAGCCACAATGATGAGCCTAAACCTAATGATAGCAGCTATCTCATTAAAGTGATTCACTCAGGAAACTCAGGCATGAAAACTCTTAGGTTGTAAAAGTCAGTATCAAGGAGCTGATCCCCTACAGCTGTAGCTTGTTAAAAGGATTAGCTCAGGAAACCCAGGAAAAAACTCCTACATTGGGAAAGGGTTCCACAGCTTTTTTTTTTTTTTTTTTTTTTTTTTTTTTAAGGAATTAGCTCCCTGAGTTTGAAAACAGCTGTTGCTTGTTAAAGGGATTGAGAACAGATCTTTGAGAACACCTGTTGCTTTTTGCAGGGATTAGCTCCCTGAGCCGGGAAACAATTCTTACCTTGTTAAAGGGAGTTTTCCTGTACCTGAAGAGCCAGACTTTGAAGTCAGGTCTCACTTTACCACATGAACCCCACTTTACCACGCGAAGCTCAGATAAGCAGGCCCTGTGAACAAACCCAGGACAAGCTTATTCGGGCCCAGCTGGTCAAGAACTCCTATAGCTGGGAATGCTTAACTCTAACTGCTCCCAGAATGCCTCAAGCCCTGTGCCTCGAGCACTGAGCCAATCAGATTTGTACTTGTGTCCTAATCTTGCTTGCTTGAACACCTGATTGCTGTAACTTTGTTTTTTGTCTTGCTTGAACACCTGATGGCTGTTACTTCGTTTTATGCCTTTATAAGCCCTGTGCAATCGCAGCTCAGGGCTTCCTCCTAACTTCCGCTGTGTCGATGGGTAGGACGAGGCCTGAGTTGCAGCTCGCTTGAATAAAGTATTGCCTTGCTTTTGCATTTCAGAGCATCTGAGTCTCGGTGGCCTTCTTGGTGGTCGTTTTTTGACTTGGCATAACATTTGGGGTTTTGTCCGGGATAGCCCCAGAAACCCCCGAGACCCTAGACTCCAAAGGTAAGAAAAAAGCGCTGGTCATTTGTCTTGTCCTGTAATTTGTCTGTATGTTTGTCTGCTTTGCTTTTTCTCACTTCTTGGATGGGTTGTCGAAGCGGACATGCTTACTCGGCAATTCTGGGGAGACTGGTGGACGACCTAGACTCTCCACGCTTGAAGTGGGACCGAATCCAGCCTTGAACTTGGGTCCACTCCTTCTGCACCCCTTGCAGGAGGTCGTGGGCCAACTTGGGTCCACTCCTTCTGCACCCTTGAAGGAGTTTGTGTGCCAAGTTGGGAGATCCCCAACTCGTAGCTTTTCTTGTTCTCAGGCCTGTGTGTTGTATTGTTATAACTGTTTGTGTTGGGGTCAGCTGCACCTTTAAGGGGCCACAGCTGACCTCGGCCTGTCCCTCCCCTTCCTGTCTTTAACAGGAAGAGAAGCCCCTGTTCCTGGGGCTAGCACTTGTGCTATGGCGGAGGGGTACCCCAGGGGCCCATCCTTGGGGTTGGACCTCTGCCCACAAAGGAAGTCTGACATCACTTGAGGGACAGCTCCTTGGGACCAATCAGGGGCCCTTCTCTTGTGCCCACCTTTGGGGTATATCTGGGAGGCTCCTCATTTGAATAAACAGAAGCCCTAGAGGTTTTCTCCAGGGGCCCACGCATCCGTGTCGTTCTTGGGGCACCCTGTGACCACACATCACCGAGGCTACCTGTGGCCATCGCTCCCGCGTGAGAGTGATAAAGGACCACCCAGAAAGGGGTGGACAAGCCCCTTCCCCCTCAAGCGAGGGGAAGTAGAGAGAGCCCACAGTTTGTTTTTTGGTAGCCTTTTGAACTAAACATCTGACCAGAGCTATGGGCAAAGTTCTATCTTGGGGACCTACATCTAGCCCCCTAGATTTGACCCTAGCTCACTGGAGGGAGGTCAAGGAGATAGCTCAGCACTGAGGTGTGGCCCTTAAAGAGGAAAAATTGATCACCCTGTGCAAGTCAGAATGGCCCACCCTTGAGAGAGCTAATTGGTCACCTGAGGGGAGCTATGACATAGTTAAGATCAGGACTTTACAAAGCCTAATCGACGCCCATCGTTCAGGCTATCTAGACCAGATTCCTTACATAGACACCTGGAGGGAACTAGTTGACAGGGACACTCCAGCTTGGGTTCGGCCTTTCTTACCGACTCCCTCCTCCACTCCTTTCCCTACCCCAATTTTCACTCAAAAGACACGGGGTGACGAGAGAAACCAAGAGGGAAGAGAAGAAATTGTACCCTCCATGGAGGGTACAATTGTATCCTCCATGGAGGAAGTAAGGAGGAGGAAAAGTTTCCCCCACCATACTCCCCACCCTCGTTAATTCTACAAGAGGAGAATCTGAGGAAGATGTTTCAGCTGTGCCCTCCGCTCCGGAAGGTTCCGCCCAGTCAACTCGCCGGCGCCAAAGAGTTACGTCTCTTCATAATTCTGTTGCCCTTCCCTACACCCTATAGTTCCTGTGGATGCAGATGGTCAACACCAATTCCAATACTGGCCATTTGCTACTAGTGATCTTTACAATTGGCATGCCCAAAATGCCCCATTTTCTGAGAAACCCCAGGATTTAATTCGCTTGCTTGAAACTATACTTTTCACTCACCAGCCCACTTGGGATGATTGTAGACAGCTTTTACAGTCACTACTGAGGAGAGAGATCCTATCCAAGAAGTGGCCTGGAGACTTATCCCCAGCCCCACTGGAACGCCCATCACGAATCCTCCCTTGATTGCTCCCTATATTCCCCAGATCCGACCAGTATGGGACTACAATATGGCTGAACATAGGGAGCGACTCCTTGTTTATCGCCAGGCTCTGCTGGAAGGTCTCAAGGTGCTGGCTCGCCGAGCTACCAATATGGCCAGAGTTTATGATATTAGACAGGGTGGAAGTGAAAGTGCGGCAGCCTACCTTGAGCAGCTTGTGGAAGCCTATAGTCCTGTATGATCTTGAGACCCAGGAATCTGCTCAGATGATTATGTTTGCCTACGTAAATCAAGCCGCTCCGGACATAAAGCGAAAGTTGCAGGCTCTAGACAGGCTTGGTGAAAAATCTGTTAGGGATCTAGTAGCAGTGGTGGAAAAGGTTTATAATAAGAGAGAAATAGGAGAACAAAGACAGGAAAGGAAGGACAAAGAACGTGGAATCGAGCGAGAAAAGAGGAACAGAGGTAAGGAAAGGAGTTTGGCTAGAATTTTGGAGCAACAACAGTCACAATACAAGAAAGACCTCAGGGCAATTCTGACCTCTGTGCAGGCAGGAAACTTTAGACAGTCCTCCTCTCCAAGTAAGGAGCAGGAGCCCAAACCCAAATCAAGACTGGGGAAGATTCAATGTGCCTACTGCAAGGAGGAGGGGCATTGGATCAAAAACTGCCCAGAGCTAGCCAAGAAAAAGGAGGAAAAACAGGAAATAAGATCCATAGTGTTTCCAGCCTTAAAGTTGGCTGAGGACAGTGACTGAGGGAGTTGAGGCTCAGACCCCCTCCCTTAGCCTAGGATAACATTGAAAAAGTTAACAAGAGAGTAATGGACATTCACCAAACAGCCCACACACATATACCCTGCTGAGCTCCCTGTCACCGAGCCATGTGTGGTATACTGTGTTGGATCTAAAGGATGCCTTTTTTAGCCTGCCCTTAGCCCCACAGAGCTAAAGCTACTTTGCATTTACTTGTAATGATCCTGAAATCGGGATAAGCGGTTTATTGACCTGGACTAGGCTTCCTCAAGGATTCAAGAATTTGCCTACCATATTTGATGAGGCGTTACATGAAGACCTGAGTGAGTACTGCTCCAAATATGTTGGAATAAGTCTATTGCAATATATAGATGATTTGTTAATAGCTGATCCAGACAAAAATAGCTGTCTAAAGGCTCTTAAAGACTCTTTGCAATTTGGGCGGCCTCCACTAAAAAGGCACAAATTTGTAAACCTGAAGTCACCTATCTGGGCTTCATATTAAAAGAGGGCAAGCGTTGGCTGTCAGATGAATGTAAAGAGACTGTGCTGAAAATCCCTGTGCCTAAGTCAGCCAGACAAGTCAGAGAGTTCTTGGGAACAGTGGGGTTTTGCCGGCTGTGGATACCTGGGTTCGCTGAGATGGCCAAGCCTCTATATGAAGCCACCAAATCCTCCCAGAATTTCATTGGACTGAGCAGATGCAAAAAGCCTTTGAGGCAATCAAGAAAAGACTTCTGGAAGCCCCTGCCTTAGGCTAACATGATTTGAATAAACCATTCACATTGTTCATTGATGGAAATAAAAGGCCATTAGAAACAAGCAGGAGATTTTAAGCCTCATCCAGGCCCTATGGGGACCAGCAAAGACCGCCATTATGCACTGTCCGGGTCATGAAAAGGGAGTTGATTCAGTGACTGGAGGGAATAATCTGGCCCACCAGGCAGCCAAGGAAGCAGCCTCCAGCCCAGAGCAGAAGTATTGACTCTACTAGATCCATGACCATGAGTTTTGCCTCCTGTGCTGTGGGCTCTCTCTCTCGACTTCCCCTCGCTTGGGGGGGAAGGGGCTTGCCCGCCCCTTCCTGGGTGGCCCTTTATTGCTCACGAGGGAGCGATGGCCATGGGTAGCCTCGGTGGCATATGGTCGCAGGGTGCCCTAAAGCCGCCAAGAACGACACGGGCACGTGTTGTATTTGGTTACTACTTTGGGCCCTATTGGCCCAAGCCTTATCTCTATATCATCGCCTAGACACGCAGCCATTGAAATGGACAGAAGGGAGCCATGATTGGCTCAAAAGATACCAAAGAGAAAAGGGGGAAATGAAGAGCCAGACTTTGAAGTCAGGCCCCATGTTCCCACGAGAACCCCACTTTACCATGGGAACCTGAGATAAGCAGGCCCTGTGAGCAAACCCAGGACAAGCTTATTCGGGCCCAGCCATTCAAGAACTCTAACAGCTGGAAATGCTTAACTCTAACTGCTCCCAGAATGCCTCAAGCCCTGTGCCTCGAGCCCTGAGACAATCAGATTTGTACCCATGTCCTAATCTTGCTTGCTTGAACACCTGATTGCTGTATCTTTGTTTTTTTTCATGCTTGAACACCTGATGCCTGTAACTTTGTTTTTTGCCTTTATAAGCCCTGTGTAATCTCAGCTCAGGGGTTCCTCCTAACCTCCGCTGTATTGGTGGTAGGACGAGGCCAACGTTGCAGCTCACTTGAATAAAGTCTTGCCTTGCTTTTGCATTTCAGAGCGTCTGAGTCTCGGTGGCCTTCTTAATGGTAAGTACCAATTGAGACGAGCTGTAGCTTGTTAAACGGATTAGCTCCTGGAACTAGGGAAATAATTCATACATTGAAAGAAGGAAGGCATGGATGCAGATTGAAAGAAGCTCTAGCTTGAAAAGGAATAACTCTGGAAAATCACATAAAAATTTCTTACTGTGTGAAAGGCATTTTTCTTCTTCTGATTGAGAATTTCTGTAGTTTGTTGAAGGAATTATCTTCAAATCCTCGAGAAACAACTCTTACCTTTTAAAAGTGAGTTACCAGGTGTAGCTTGACAAGTCCTGTAGCTTGATAAAAGGATTAGCCCCGTGAACTTGGAAAACAACAAGTAGGCAGTAGAAGGTTATCTCCAGAAGCTAATTGATAACAGTTAGAGCTTGTTAAATGGACTAGCTCCAGGAATTCGAGAAACAAACATCCCTTTGATAAAGGAAGCCACGTGCTAACCTCAAACTTAGTCCTAAAAGGAACCCCAGATTTAATGCAGGCAGGAACTTAAAACCAAACCTAAATATGAACCAAAACTGAAATTGACTCTGAATCCATATATGGAAAACGAAACTGGATGTGGAAACCCAAATTGAAACTGAGACCAGAATCAAAACTGAAACCAGACTCCTGGCTGGAATTAGAAACAAAAATCGAAATTTATACAGAAACCAAATTCCAAGCCAGAAGTAGAAATCGAATTAAAGCAAACTACAAAATGGAAGTGGAAATCGTGACTGAAACCAAACCCCAAACCAGATGTTGAAACCAAACCGAGGATCGAAATGGAAAAAAACCTCCTAACCAGAAATGGAAATAGAAACTGAAACCAAACTGCAAACCGGTAGTGGAAATTGAAACTGAATGCAAACCCCAACAAGGAAGTGGAAATTGAAACCAAAACCAAACCTGAAATCACATGTCAAAACAGAACCCGGAATCGATACAGAAACAAACCTCTAAAAAAAAAATCAGATCCAAATTCTAAACTAGAAGTGGAAAACAAAACTGAAACCAAGCTCCTAAATCTAGCTGGAAATCGAAACTGAAACAAAATTCCAAACTTGAAGTGGAGATCGAAACCAAAACCAAACCCCAAACCGGAAGTCAAAACCCAAGCCAGAATTGAAACCGAAACCAACTTCCCACCCGAAAATGGTAATTGAGAGTGAAACCAATCTCCAAACCAGAAGTGGAAATTGAAACTGAAACCAAACTCAGAGCTCTAACTGGAAATCAAAACCGAAACCAACCTCCAACCCAGAAATGGAAATCGAAACCGAAACCAACCTCCAAAAGGAAAATGGAAATCAAAACTGAAATGAAACTCCAACCGGAAATGGAAAACAAAATTGAAATCGAATCAAAATTCCCAACCAGAAGTGGAAATAAAAACCAAAACCAAGCTCCTAAATCTAGCTGGAAATCAAAACGGAAACCAAATTCCAAACTGAAAGTGGAGATCAAAACTGAAATCAAACCCAAAGCCGAAAGTCAAAACCAAAACCAGAATCGAAACTGAAACCCACTTGCCATCCAGAAATGGTAATCCAAAGTGAACCCAAACTCCAAACCGGAACTGGAAATCGAAACCAAAACGAAACTCCAAACTGGAAGTGGAAATCTAACCTGAAAGCCAACCTCAAAGCAACAATCACACCAGAAAGAAGAATCAAAACCATAACCAACCTACCACAGGAAATAAAATTCGAAACTAACACCACTCCCCAAACGGGAAGTGGAAACCGAAAAGAGGAAAAAAAAAACACCAAAACTAACTCTGAAGCCAAAATGGAAGCATAAACCAAGATAAAAAAGGGCATTCAAAGTCCACATCGGAAGTAAAAACCCAAATCCCCACCAAAAGCCCAATGAAATTTAAACCGTTAATGCAAACTTAAATAGAATCCCAAAGCAACCACAAAAGCAAAACGAAGTCGAAAGCTTAAAGGAACTCCAAACATGAAACGGTAACCTAAATGAACCCCGAGACCAAACAGGAAACCGGAAATTGAAACCATATTCAAAATAGAAACAAAATGCAAACCCTCACTGAAACTCAAACACCAACCCAGAAGCAAACATGAAACAGACATAAAACCAATAACTGACTCCGAATAGGAAGTGGAAGCCAAAATCGAAGCCTAAACCAAACTCAAAACTGAATTTAAAGTACCTATCAAAAGTGAAAACCCAAATCCCCAACAAAGGCACAATAAAATGCAAACCATTAATGCAAAGTTAAATAGAATCCAAAAGCAACCGCAAAAGCAAAACCAAGTCCAAAACTTAAATGGATTTCAAAACCGAAACGGTAATCTAAACCAACCCCGAGACCAACCACAACACCGGAATTTGAAACCATATTAAAAATAGAAATAAAAGGCAAACACTCATAGAAAAAAAGGTAAACCCTCATTGAAACAGAAACACAAAACCAGAACAAAACATGAAACTGAAAAAAAAAAATCAAACCCACAACGAAAAGATATACAACAGGAAAATCCAAACCAAATTAGAGTCCAAAACTGCAATATCTTGAACCCACCCGGTGCCAGAACCCTACCCCTAAATTGAACCCTAGTCCCAACACGAACGCTTACACTAAGAGTAGCCCAAACTCAAAATCTCTCGCTAGTTCCAAGCTGAACCCTAAACATAACGTGAAGGGCAAACCTAAATAAACCCGGGACGCAACCCTAAATATAAACATAAGCTTAAGAAGATACATAATCATCAGCCTAACCCTAACGCTAGCACCAGTATTACCATGAACCCTAACACTTAACTCTACCCCAAGATCCACATTTAAGTGTAACCCTAAACCTAGCCCAACCCTAACCAAAAACCCAACCCAACCCGCTTCCCAAACCCACCCTTAACCCTAATCCTAAACCTATTTCCAACTCTAACCTAAGTATAACCCCAAACCTAGGCCTTTCTTACACTGACCATAACAAAACCCTATCTTAGACCCTAACTCTAGCCACAGTGCTGAGCCAAAACCTAATGATAGCAGGTATCTCATTAAAGTGATTCACTCAAGAAATTCAGGAAAGAAAACTCTTAGGTTGTAAAAGTCAGTGTCAAGGAGCTGATCCCCTACAGCTGTAGCTTGTTAAAAGAATTAGCTCAGGAAATTTAGTAAAAAACTCTTACATTGGGAAAGGGTTTCACAGCTGTTCCACAGAGTTTATCTTCCTGAGTTTGAAAACAGCTGTTGCTTGTGAAAGGGACTGAGAACAGCTCTTTGAGAACACCTGTTGCTTTCTGAAGTGATTAGCTCCCTGAGCAGGGAAACAATTCTTAACTTGTTAAAGGGAGTTTTCCTGTATTGAGAACAACTGTAGCTTGTTATCGGATTGCCTCCTGGAACTTGGGAAAGAACTCATACATCGAAAGAGGGAAGGTATGGATGCAGATTGAAAGAAGCTCTAGCTTGTAAATTGACTAACTCTTGCAACTCACATGAAAATTTCTTACTGTGTGAATGGCATTTTACATCTTGTGATTGAGAATTGCTGTAGTTTGTTGAAGGAATTATCTGCAAATCCTCTAGAAAAAACTCTTACATTTAAAAATGAGTTACCAGGTGTTGCTTGACAAGACCTGTATCTTGATAAAAGGATTAGCTCCATGAACTTGGAAAACAACTATCAGGCGGTAGAAGGGTGACTCCAGAAGGTAATTGAGAACAGTTGCAGCTTGTTAAATGGACTAGCTCCTGGAATTCGGGAAACAAACATCCCATTCATAAAGGGTTCTTTCCTGTGTTGATTGAGAACAATGGATGCTTTTGAACGGAATACCTCTGGGAATTAGGGAAAGAACACTTACCTGGTTATTAGGAGTATCCCTGTGCCTACTGAGAACTGATGTAACTTATTACAGTGACTAGCTGCAGGAACTAGGGACACAACTGTTATTTTGTGTGAGGTAGTTTCTCTGTGCCGATTGAGAATGTCTGTATCTTATTGATGGTATTAGCTAGGGAACTCAGGAAAAAGACCTATGTTGAAAAAGAGACAGTTACTAACTTACCCTAAACCCACCCTTTAACTTAACATGAAAGCAAACTCTTTCCCTAGCTACAAACATAACCCTGAACCTAGCCCCAACTAACTGGAAAGCTAACTCCGGCCCTAAAAGTAACCATAACCCTATTGTTGACCCTAACCTTAAGCCATGCTCCAGCTCTAAAACATACTGTAATCCTATTCCAACCCCTACCCCAACCTTAGCTAAACCCTACCCATAATTTGAACCCTATCAAAGGTCTTAATTCTAACATTAACCCTAGCCCTAAAGCAAACAGGGCATGAAAACATACCGGTAAATCTATTACTAAACCACCCTATTCACAACCCTAACAAAAATTCTAACCCCAAATCTACACTTAATCATAAGCCTAATCCTAAATTATGCCACAACTGTAACCCTAAACCTAACCCTTCACCTTAAACTTAACCCCAGACACGACCCTAACCTTAATCCTTACCGCTACACAAACAGTAAACCTCACTCTAGCCCAAACCCTAAAGTAAACCTGATCTCTTTCCTGAACTGAAAAAAAAAGCATGAACTCAATCATGAACAAGTCCCTCAAAGCAAAGCCAAGTGCTAACCTCAAACATTTCCCTAAAATGAACCCCAGCCTAAACCCATGCAGGAACTTAAAACCGAGTCTTAACCTGAACCCAAAATGAAATTGACTCTGAATCCACATATGGAAGACGAAACTGGCAGTGGAAACACAAATTGAAACTGAGACCAGAATCAAAACTGAAACCGAGCTCCTGCCGGAAGTAGAAACCAAAATAAAAATTGATACTGAAGCCAAATTCCAAATCAGAAGTGGAAATTGAAACCAAAATCAAAGTAAAAAAGGGAAGTGGAAAGTTAGACTAAAACCAAACACCAAACCAGAGGTCAAAACCGAACCCTGAATGGAAATGGAAAAAAACCTCCAAATGGGAAATGGAAATAGATACTGAAACCAAACTGCAAATCGGAAGTGGAATTCGAAACAAAGCAAACCCCAACTCCGAAGTGGAAATCGAAACCAAAACCAAACCTGAAATCTGAAGTCAAAACAGAAACCGGAATTGAAACCGAAACCAACCTCCAAACGAAAAATGGAAATCAAACTGAAATAAAACTCCAACTGAAGGTGGAAAGAAAAATCAAAATGGAATCAAACTTTTAAACTAGAGGTGGAAATCGAAACCAAACCTAAGCTCCTAAATCTAGCTGGAAATCGAAACGGAAACCCAATTCCAACCGGGGAGTGGAGATCGAAACTGAGACCAAACCCCAAATCAGAAGTCAAAACCGAAATCAGAATCGAAACCGAAACCAACTTGCCACTCAGAAATGGTAATCGAAAGTGAAACCAAACTCCAACTCAGAAATAGATATCGAAACTGAAACCAAACTCCAAAATGAAAGTGGAAATCGAAAGGGAAACCAAATCCTAATTCGGAAGTGGGAATCAAAACCAATACAAACCTGAAATAGGAGTCAAAACAGAAACCCGAATCGAAACCGCAACCAACCTCCAAAAGAAAAATGGAAATCAAAACTGAAATGAAACTCAAGGAAGTGGAGAACAAAATTGAAATATAACCCAAATTCCAAACCAGAAATGCAGATTGAATCCGAATCAAACCCCAAATGGAAGTCAAACCGAAATCAGAATCGACAGAAAACAACTTGCCACACAGAAATGGTAATGGAAAGTGAACCCAAACTGAAAACCAGAAGTGGAAATCGAAACTGAAACTAAACTCCAAACTGGCAGTAGAAATCTATTCTGAACACCAACGTGAAAGCAACAATCAAACCTGAAAGAAGGATCAAAACCATAAACAACCTACCACAGGAAATAAAATTCGAAAATAACTCCACACCCCAAACGGGAAGTGGAAACCAAAAACAGAAATAAAACCAAAAACTGACTCTGAACAGGAAGCCGAAGCCAAAATAAAGCATAAACCAAACTCAAAACCGAATTGAAGGACCATATCGGAAGTGAAAACCCAAATCCCCACCAAAAGTATAATAAAATTTAAACGGTTGATGAAAACTTAAATAGAATCCCAAAGCAACCTAAAAAGCAAAACCACGTACAAACCTTAAATGGATTCCAAAACTGAAACGGTAATCCAAATCAACCATGAGACCAAACATGAAACCGGAAATAGAAACCATTTTCAAAATAGAAAAAAAAGGCAAACCCTCACTGAAACTCAAACACAAACCCAGAAAAAAAACATGAAACTGAAAACAAGATCAAACACACAAAGAAAGCATACACAACAAGAAAATCCAAAACAAATTCGAGGCCTAAACTGGAACAACTCGGATCCATGCAGTGCCAGAACCCTACCCCTAAATTGAACCTTAGCCCCAACCTGATCGCTTACACTAATAGTAGACCAAACGCTAAAACTATCCCTAGTTCCCGGCTGAACACTAAACATAACACAAAGCACAAACACAAATCAATCCTGGACGCAATCCTTAATATAAACATAAACTTAAGAAGATACATAATCGTAAGCCTAAACCTAACCCTAGCATTAGTATTAACATGAACCCTAACACTTAACTCTACCCCAAAACCCAACTTTAAGGGTAACCGTAAACCTAGGCCCAACCCTAACCAAAAACACAACCCCAACCCGTTTCCCAAACCCAGCCCTAACCGTATTCCTAAACCTATTTCCAGCCCTAACCCTAAGTATAGCCCCAAACCTAGCCCTTTACCTACACTGACTATAACAAAAACCTATCTTAAACGCAAACTCTAGCCACAACGCTGACCCTAAACCTAAAGATAGCAGGTATCTCATTAAAGTGATTCACTCAGGAAACTCAGGAAAAAAAAAAAACTCTTAGGTTGTAAAAGTCAGTGTCAAGGAGCTGATTCTCTACAGCTGTAGCTTGTTAAAAGGATTAGCTCAGGAAACTCAGGAAAAAACTCCTACATTGGGAAAGGGTTTCACAGCTTTTGTTTTAAAAATGGATTAGCTTCCTGAGTTTGAAAACAGCTGTTGCTTGTTAAAGGGATTGAGAACAGCTCTTTGAGAACACCTGTTTCTTTTTGAAGGGATTAGCTCCATGAGCAGGGAAACAAATCTTACCTTGTTAAAGGGAGTTTTCCTGTACCAATTGAGTAGATCTGTAGCTTGTTAAATGGATTAGCTCCTGGAACTTGGGAAAGAACTCATACATTGAAAGAGGGAAGGTATGGATGCAGATTGATAGAAGCTCTAGCTTGTAAAATGATTAACTCTGGCAACTCACATAAAAATTTCTTACTGTGTGAAAGAAATTTTTCATCTTTTGATTGAGATTTGCTGTAGCTTGTTGAAGGAATTATCTCCAAACCCTCGAGAAACAACTCTGACATTTTTAAAGTGAGTTACCATGTGTTGCTTGACAAGAGCTGTAGCTTGATAAAAGGATTAGCTCCATGAACTTGGAAAACAATAATTAGGACATAGAAGGGTTTCTCCAGAAGCTAATTGTGATCAGTTGCAGCGTGTTAAACGGACAGCTTCTGGAATTAATACTTGCCCCAACACAAAGAGTAAACCTCACTCTAGCACAAACCCTAAAGTAACCTGATCCCTTACCTGAACTGAAACAAAAGCATGAACTCAATCCTGAACAAGTCCCTCAAACCAAAGCCAAGTGCTAACCTCAATCTTAGCCCTAAAATGAACCCCAACCTAAACCCACACAAGAACTTAAAACCGAACCTGAACCTGAACCCAAACTGAAATATACTCTGAATCCACATATGGAAAACGAAACTTGAAGTGGAAAACCAAATTGAAACTGACACCAGAATCAAAACCGAAACCGAGATCCTGGCCAGAAGTAGAAATCAAAATCGAAATTGATACTGAAACCAAATTCCAAACCAGAAGTGGAAATCGAAACCAAAAGCAAACTACAAAAGGTAAGTGGAAATTGAGACTGAAACCAAACCCCAAAAAAGAGGTCGAAACCGAACCCAGAATCAAAACGAACAAAAATCTCCAAATGGGAAATGGCAATAGAAACTGAAACCAAACTGCAAACCAGAAGTGGAAATCGAAACTGAAAGCAAACCCCAACTCCAAAGTGGAAATCGAAACCAAAACCAAACCTGAAATCTGAAGTCAAAAGAGAAACCGGAATCGAAACTGAAACCAACCTGCAAAAGAAAAATGGAAATTGAAACTGAAATGAAACTCCAACCGAAAGAGGAAAGCAAAATTGAAATCGAATCCAAATTTTAAACTAGAAGTGGAAATTGAAACTGAAACCAAGCTCCTAAATCTATCAAGAAATCAAAACAGAAAGGAAAACCAAACCAGAAGTGGAGTTAGAAACCGAAACCAATCCCCAAACCGGAAGTCAAAACCGAAACCAGAATCGAAAACGAAATCAACTTGCCACCCGGAAATGATAATCGAAAGTGAACCCAAACTCCAAACCGGAAGTGGAAATCGAAACCAAAACTAAACTTTAAACTGGGAGTAGAAATCTAATCTGAAAGCCAACCTCAAAGCAACAATCAAACCTGAAAGAAGAATGAAAACCATAACCAACCTACCACAGGAAATAAAATTCGAAACACCACACCCCAAAGGGGAAATGGAAACCGAAAACAGAAACAAAACCAAAACTAACTCTGAATAGGAAGTTAAAACCAAATTCGAAGCATAAACCGAACACAAAACCGAATTCAAAGTCCATATTAAAAGTGAAAACCCGGCCTGGGGATATAGCCTAGTGGCAAGAGTGCCTGCCTCGGATACACGAGGCCCTAGGTTCGATTCCCCAGCACCACATATACAGAAAACGGCCAGAAGCGGTGCTGTGGCTCAAGTGGCAGAGTGCTAGTCTTGAGCGGGAAGAAGCCAGGGACAGTGCTCAGGCCCTGAGTCCAAGGCCCAAGACTGGCAAAAAAAAAAAGTGAAAACCCAAATCCCCACCAAAAGCACAATGATATTCAAACCATTAATGCAAACTTAAATAGAATCCCAAAGAAACCTCGAAAGCAAAGCAAAGTCCAAACTTAAATACACTCCACAATTGAAAGGGTAACCTAAATCAACCCCGAGACCAACCACAAAACCGGAAATTGAAACATTTTCAAAATAGAAACAAAAGGCAAACACTCAATGAAACTCAAACACAAACCCAGAACAAACATAAAACTGAAAAGAAAATCAGAGCCACAAAGAAAACACATACAACTGGAAAATACAAACCAAATTAGAGTCTAAAAGTGCAATAACTCGGACCACCCCGTGCCAGAACTCTACCCTTAATTGGAACCCTATCCCAACCCAAACGCTTACAATAACAGTAGCCCAAACTCAAAAACTATCTCTCCTTCTGAGCCGAACGCTAAACATAAAATGAAGCACAAACCTAAATCAACCCGTGAAGCAACCCTACATATAAACATAAACTTAAGAAAATTCATAATCGTAAGCCTAACCCTAACCCTAGCACTAATATTAACATGAACCCTAACACTTAACTCTACGCCAAGTCCCAACCTTAAGTGTAACGCTAAACCTAGGCCCAACCCTAACCAAATACTCAGCCCTAACCCTAATCCTAAACCTATTTCCAACCCTAACCTTAGTATAGCCCCAAACCTAGCCCTTTCCCTACACTGACCATAACAAAGCCCTATCTTAAACCCTAACTCTAGCCACAGTGCTGAGCCTAAACCTAAGGATAGCAGGTATCTCGTTAAAGTGATTCATTCAGGAAACTCAGGAAAGAAAACTCTTAGGTTGTAAAAGTCAGTATCAAGGAGCTGATCCCCTACAGCTGTAGCTTGTTAAAAGGATCAGCTCAGGAAACCCAGGAAAAAAACTCCTACATTGGGAAAGGGTTTCACAGCTGTTGTTTTATAAAGGGATTAGCTCCCTGAGTTTGTAAACAGCTGATGCTTGTTAAAGGGATTGAGAACAGCCTAATCCTAAATTAAGCCACAACTTTAACCCTAAACCTAACCCTTAACCTTAACCCCAGACACGACCCTAACCTTAATACTTGCTAAAACACAAACAGTAAACCTCACTGTAGCACAAACCCTAAAGTAAACCTGATCCCTTACCTGAATTGAAACAAAAGCATTAACTCAATCATGAACAAGTCCCTCAAACCAAAGCCAAGTGCTAACCTCAAACTTAGCCCTAAAATGAACCCCAGCCTAAACCCAAGCAGGAACTTAAAACCCAACCTGAAGCTGATCCCAAACTGAAATTGGTTTTGAATCAACATATGGAAAATGAAACTGGAAGTAGAAACCCAAATTGAAACTAACACCAGAATCAAAACCAAACCAAGCTCCTGGCTGGAAGTAGAAACAAATTCGAAATAGATACTGAAACCAAATTCCAAACCAGAAGTTTAAATCAAAGCCAAAAGGGCTCTATAAAAGGAAAGTGGAAATCGAGATCGAAACCAAACCCCAAACCAGAGGTTGAATCCGAACACAGAATCAAAATGGGGACAAACCTTCTAATGGGAAATGGCAATAGAAACTGAAACCAAACTGCAAACCGGAAGTGGAAATTGAAACCAAAAGCAAACCCCAAGTCGGAAGTGGAAATTGAAACCAAAACCAAACCTGAAATCTGAAGTCAAAACAGAAATCGGAATCGAAACCTAAACCAACCTCCAAAAGAAAAGTGAAAATCAAAACTGGAATGAAACTGTAACCGAAAGTGGAAAGCAAAATCGAAATCGAATTCAAATTTTAAAGTAGAAATTGATACTGAAACCAAATTCCAAACTGGAACTCAAAACCAAAACCAGAAAAGAAACTGAAACCAACTTGTGACCCAGAAATGGTAATCAAAAATGACCCAAAATCTAAAAAGGTAGTGCAAATCGAAAAGGAGACTAAACTCAAAACTGGAAGTGGGAATCTAATCTGAAAGCCAACCTCTAAGCAGCAATCACACCCAAAAGAGGAATCAAAAGCATAATCAACCTACCACAGAAAATAAAATTCGAAACTAACACCACACCCCAAACGGGAAGTGGAAACTGAAAACAGAAACAAAACCCAAAACTAACTCCGAATAAGAAGTCGAAGCCAAAATGATACATGAACCAAACACAAAACGGAATTCAAAGTCAATATCGGAAGTGAAAACCCAAATCCCCACCAAAAATTCAATAAAATTCAAACCTTGAATTAAAATTTAAATAGAATCCCTAAGAAACCTCAAAAACAAAACCAAGTCCAAACCTTAAATGGATTCCAAAACCGAAACGGTAACCTAAATCAACCCCGAGACCAACCATGAAACAGGAAATTGAAACCATATTCAAAATAGAAATAAAAGGCAAACCCTCATTGAAACTCAAACACAAATCCAGAACAAAACATGAAACTGAAAACAAAATCAAACCCACAAAGAAAACATATAAAAGAGGAAAACCCAAAGCAAATTCGAAGCATAAACTGCAATATTTCAGACCCACCTGGTGCCAGATCCCAACCCCTAAATTAAACCCTAGCCCCAACCCAATCCCAAACTCAAAAACTCTCCCTAGTTCCAAGCCAAAAGCCCTGCCTAAATGGACTTTGATGCTCTCAAATACTTACATTGGATTCAACACACAACATCATTTGGATGTGGCTAGGTAGTTGACTCCTTGGTTAGCAGATTTGTTTTCAGTTATGTGCAAGTGATTCTTTTTGTGTTGCAGTAGATTTCACCTCCTCCTGGATAGATGCACACAGACTTCTCCGAAATTCTCATTTCTCCCACGATTGTTCATCAGATTCCTCTGAGAGCACCAGACCCAAGTGTGTGAAACACATGCTGCACTAGGCATAGCCTAGGGGAGCAACATAGCCAAGTCAAATAGAGAGGATTCCTGGACCTGTGCTGTCTCTGGGCCCTCTTGTCCCTCTGGGACTGGAAGAGCAGGATCTATCAAGACTGTTAGGAAACTCAGTGACTCCAGATCAGAATACAAGTTTCAGCAAATGTAGTTAGAAATATCTGGCGGCCACAGCTGGTGTGTGAGGCAAGCCAGGCAAGGTAGATGCAAAGCAGAGCATCTATCCAGCTGCAGCAAGTTCCACTTTTGCCCACAACCAAAGGGGACCGTGTTTGATGGGGATTGGGCTGCAGGGGCAGCTATCATTATGACCCCACCCATTGTGCTTGCATCACCAGATTCTGGCCACACCCTCTGGATTCCACATTTCTCTCCAACCATTGGGATGCCAGTCTTTGGGCCAGGCCCACATTCAGTGCTGCCTAGTAGCAGTGGAATTCCCTCTGTTGGCCTACACCACTACTGGCAGATGAGGGAAGAGGTAGATGTGGCCGAGTGGTGACTGTGAGAATCGAAGAGAGTTAGGAGGTAGAGTAGAAAAGAGACATTGTGAGGGATTGTAGAGGTGTCCTCAGACCGCCTGGCAATGTGGCGCATCCATCTTTCCTGACCCAGTGCTGGGAGTTCTGAACAAACCAGACACAATGAAACAGCTGCAGAAAAAAAAACTACCGCAAGAATACCAGCAGCAGCAGAATTGTGCTGCCAAGGTGTTGGGCTCGTTAGCCTCTCCCAGCTCGGGTACTTACTTCTTTCTTTCCACACTCCCTTTCTCGCCCTCTCCCCTAGCCGTCCGACCTGCAGATAAGCTATAGTGAAGCGGGGGAGTCAGCGCCGACCTGTCGTGCACGTGGCCTGGCCGCGGATGTGTGCCCGCCTCCTTACTGCTAGAAGTCTGACGTACACATGCCACGGGGTCAGCTTCTTAGAGTGAACTAACTTTATTGAGACAAAGACAATGGGAGATGATTCCGAGGGGAGGGGTTTGGCCAGGATATCGATAGGCTGAAAGGTATCACCTGACCCCCCAAGAGCTATCGTCACTCGAGAGCACCGAGTCAGGGCGGGGCTGGTAGCCGCTGGGCTGGCTAGGTTGGGAGAAGCCTGGGCTGGCTGGAGTTGGGGGCTGGGTGCAAAGGCATACCCAGAGAGGGCAGCTTGCTTCTGCATTCCCCAGGGCTGGGGGAGGGGCATCAAGCCCCTTCCATCAAGGCCAAAGATGGATCCCAACACCAAGGGACTTACAAAATTCAAGAAAAAAAAACGTAAACTACCAAGGGAGGTAACCCCAAGTCAAACACGCCAGGGGATGGTCATTCAATGGAGGATACAGCCCAAGATTGTGCTGACCCTGAGCCTCCTGTGCCTTTGCACGCAGTCAGAGCTGCCAGCGTTAGGAGTGTCCCAAGTCCCAATAACACCGAGGATTTTCAGAGGCGCTACCAACACCTGGTGCTTGCCCTGGCCTCCAGCAAGTTAAGAAACCAAGAGCTCTCCAGTGATATCCAACACCTGAAGCAGGAAAAGGAGCTAATGCCGGATGAACAAGCCAAACACAAGGGGAAGAGGGCCCATGTGCAAGATGCACTGGAAACGCAGCTGGAAGTCCACAAGCGATGGATCCAGATGTTGCATTCTGAAAAATGCAACTTGCAATCTGCCCTGGTCCACATACAGCAGGTGGCCAAGGAAAGCCAAACGGAGCCCGAAGGTCTCAGCAGCCACCTGCACACTGCACAGCAGCACATTGGAGAGCTAGAGATAGCATTGTCTGCAGTCACCACCCAGCAGCATGACACTGAGAAGAAAGATCTACAGCTCATCCAAGACCTTAATCATGTAACACTTCAGCTGCAAGAAAAGACCAGGAGCTGTGATGATGCAAAAGCAATGAACACCGATCTGCAGAAGCAGCTGGAAGTGCTATGGACCCACAACCTCCACATGAAGATCAGAATTCACAAGCTTCAATGAGCAGTAGAGGAGCGGGCGGTGCTGAGAAGGCAATGAGATAACCTGGGAATCTTGGTGAAGACACTAAAGTTGGAAAGGGACCAGTTTGCGCAAGACCTGAGGAGGGAGAGGTCGTGTAGGAGGAGATGGTCCAGCAGCAATCCGAGGAGCTGAACCAACTGAGAGAGGAGAGAGAGCAGGAGCTGAACCAACTGAAAGAGGAGAGAGAGCAAGTGGTGTGGCAGGTGCTGGAACCCCAGGTCAACTTGGAGGAACTTACAGAGCAACTGGCAGAGCTGTAGCCCCCTGCGGGACCATATCAGGCTGAGCTGCAACTGCAGCCCCAAGCATCCCAGATGCAGGAGGAGTTAAAGAACCTGGAGCAACAACTGCACGTCCAGGTGCAGGCAAACCAGAGCCTCCGTCTCCAGAACATGGAGCAGCAGGAGAAGCTGCACAGACTGGAGAAGAAGGGCAAGGAGCTCATTCCTCAGCATGCTGAGGAGGAGCACAAGATGATTGAGACCCCGAGTTGCACATCTGTGTATGGAGGAGAGCTCAAAGATCAGCTGGCCCAGCTGCAGGATGCCTTCCACAGGGTGAGTGGTGAGCAGGAGGAGCTGGCCAGCGTCCTGACGTCAGAGCAGCACCTGAAGAAACATCTGCAGGAGAAGCTGGAGCAGCAAGAGAAGGATATACAAGAATGGAAAGAGGTGGCTGAGAGAGCAAGTCAAGTATCTGAGGATCTGCAGGAGCTTCACGACCACTACCTGACTCAGCTGCAGGATTTCAGAGCCACCTGTGATCAGCACGCAGCCTCCAATCAGCAGCTGACCTCAGAGAAGGAGACCCTGCAGCAGCACCAGCTGAGGCAGACCCAGCTGCTGGAGCAGCTGAAGCAGCAGCAAGTAGAGAGCAAGTAGCTGGCACAGTTGGAAAGGGAAAATTCGCAGGGCACTCTGAAGTGCCTAGAAGCAACCAGTCAAAGGAAGGAGCAACCGCAGGCCCAGCTGAGCTTCCTGGCTTTCCCTGGAGAAAAGGAAGGAGTGAGCACTGGGGAATAAAAGGGGGAGGAGAGAAGCCCACTCCACATGAGTGTCCCTGAGGATGTAGATAACCCTCAGGTCCTGAGGGAGTTTTACCACAAAGCACTCTCAGCTGCTGAATCTAAAAAGATAAAACTCAGCCAGCAGCTGCGGGAGCAGCAGGCCCGTTGCAGGGGCCTGGCCAACCTGGTAGTCCAGTGACACACTAACCTGGAGCACTTGACACTCTTTCGCACCAGGTGGAGCCATGGCCTGTTTGTGAAGAGGAGGCAGGAAATCTGCTTCATCCCCGACCTCCCTGACAGGGGTCATTTCCAGAATCAAGTGGAGGACCTGCAACATCGATGCAGTCAGCTGTCAGAGTACATCACAACCATTTCCTTTTTTGACATTTAGTGAAATGATTACAGTTTATTTTCATCCTTTAGTATTAATATGGTCAGTTATATTACCTATGAAGGAAACATGTAAAATTCACCCTAGTTCTAGAATGAGATCTAATTAGCTAGCTATTAATTTTTTTCACAATTAAGAAAAAAATCCCTTTAATGTTAATTGAAAACAAGCAAAGTATTTACTTAAGCTCCAAATTCAAACTGAGAAAGGGGCTTAATAACTTAATCAAGAGACGTAAGTTCCTCATGCATGTTTGATAGCCACCAAAATTGAATCGGGCCATTTTGGAATATGTATATACATGAGCAGAAATATACACAAATAATAATTTTAATTTGTTCCATATTGACAAATTGACTCCAATTTATATACTAGTTCTTGTAGGGGAAAAGTCCCATTATTTTTAGAGCCTTCGAGGTTTTTATGCAATTAATAGTTGACACGCAAGAGTTATATGCAAAAATGGTTGACATTTCTCTTTCTTTTCTGAGGGTGTGTATGCATTTTCGTACCTGTGCATGTCAAAATGTGGAAAAGCAATAATGTATATATGAATTCCTGCTTTCAGAGTAGACGGCATAACTAGGTGGGTAAACTTGTCATTAGAACTGCTGCTAAAACTTAATGTTATATATGGTGCATGTGGAATCACACTAGAATAGATATTCTGAGGAGCTTAGTCTAACATGTCCCTTTTCATTAAGTGCTATTGCTGAGGAGGTGTGCAACTACATTCCAGATAATTCTATGGGATTCCAGTGACTATAGTTGTTGTCATTGTTGTTGTTCTTGTTTTTAGGTTAGGAATTTAGCCATGTAACCTTAGTAAGAATGACAAATATAGTTTTCAAGGGATACAATGAATATTCTGACAATATATGTTGAATGTGGAATGTTTTAAAGGATCAATTTCAGTATAAGGACTGTCTTCAAATTCTGTTCTAACTCAGGGAAGCCATATAAACTCAAATAGATTCCTAAAAGCTTCATATATGAAAAATGGTAATAATACCTGCTCTACCGAAATCACTTGTCCCTATACATTTTTTAGAAAATGTACATTTATATTGCTTTGATGGGTACATAAACAAAAGTGGTGTTCCAAAAACACAACCTGAAAAGTATGAAAATCATATTAGACAAATAAGAAACTGAACATAAAATGTAATTGGAAAAAATTATTTTGGATATTACAACAAAAGGATATATAGTAAATGATATCTTTAGGGATGTGTATGCCCTCTTTTGAATTATTGGTAGCTTTAGTCTATGTTGTTGTTTTTGTGTGTCTCTCTGCTGCCTTTTTGAAATTTTGAGAATCCTGAAAGCATACCATTCCCATCATTCTCAAAAGTAGTTTCCCTCCTTTAAAGAAGCTCTATTCTTTTCACATGATCCTTTGATGCAGTACTGAAATTTTCTTTTTGATTAAATATTGTCAAACTTAGCCAAAATATTTGCAGACTACCAGAGAACACTAATGTCAAAATGTGACCAACAAGATATATGAATGACTAAAATCATCTGGGCAAATATATGGTATAGATAGTGAACACATAGCTCTTCCTTGGTGTCAAATCATTTGAGCATTGAAGGATTAGTGGTGTTCTAATACGAAGAGCAACCTCTTCATGAATATGACAGAACTATCAAAACTGCCTCATTATTGCTGATCAAATTCATCTCAACTCCTGAAAATTATGATTTGATATTCTATGCCTATATTGATTGTCCTTACAGCATCATAATTGGGTTGTTCAATTCACCTAATATCATAGATTTAAAACTGACTCTTGTTCATCTTCATTTGGAGCTTTCAGTTAGAAATTTGACTCACATTTTCGGATCTCTTTTCTTTGATCATGTGAATTTAGGTGTACTTACTGAGTTCTGAAGTTGTTGGATATGTGTGTGTGTGTGTGTGTGTGTGTGTGTGTGTGTGTGTGTGTGTTACTGATTAATGATTCTGGGATGAATGCGTGGTCTCTTCTTGAGGCAGTGTTGTGTCACTTGAGCGATGGTTCCAACACAAATTTAACATTAAGGAATCCTTCAAAATCTGCATCCCCTTAATGATGGCAGTGTACCTAGTAATTAAGAAATATATGGTCTTCTGTGCAAAGCCTGCCATTTTGTAACACAGACCACTGACATTGCTCCAGTGTTCTGTAATTCTGTGGGTTAGTAAATCAAAAATAATCAAATACTTACATGAAAGTCATTTGAATTTCTTCCCTCTCACATTTCACTGTTTGATGATATTCCTTTTCACCTTCAATCTTCTTGTTCAAGCACTTAACCTAATGTATTACCATTTAAACATTAATATCATCACAACTCAAATTTTTTTCAACAGTCTTGGAATCTTAACATTGCAATTGTCCGTCGTTGTTCATTAGTGACTTAACATCACTATCTATGTACTATTACATATTGTTGTTATATGTATTTTTACTTGCCATACTTTTAGGAATTTGTATTGTGTTCAGGATAATATTTTATATTGATGTCTTCACCACCTCAAATATAATCACATACACATAGAAAATTATTATAAGTTACTATGTATCGATAATTTATAATCATTTTGAAAATCATTTTATATTCCAGTAACAATAAAGTACAATTAGTTAAGCTAGTAATAATTTAGTGTCGTTGTAAGCATGGCCCCTAGAGGTACATCATCAAAGACAAAATTATGTTAAAAATACAATCAAGGTACTAAATAACTCAAGAGACAGCTGCATTTTTCCTCTTGTTCTTAAATATCCTTACAATGGTTTATATGCTTTGGCTCATCATGCATATTTATCATTGTATATTTGAAATGATGAAGTTGAGCTATAAAAATAAGCAATGCATATCACTGTAAATCTACTGGATTACTCCTCCTCTCCTCAGTAGAGTTTAACATTGGTTTGCATCAAACTCATGCAACCCAGATATTTCTCGATTACTCACCTTTTATAAAAATAAGATGGACTCATAAAATGACAGAAGAGCTGTCCCACAGAGAGCAGATGTGGGCATACTTTACATGGCACCCCATCTGTGACCATCATATATCTCCATGACTCCTAAGAACCATTGCTTCCACTGAAGCTAAATTTACTCACTGATGAATTTTCTCATTGTTTTTGCCAAGAATTCAAATGTGTGCTGTCTGTGATCAATATTTTTCAAAAATATTTACCTCTTCTGAGAACATAGAGCAATGAGAGTTTTACAATTGGACTCCTTGAATGTGGCGTAAACAGCATGTAATTCGTTATACTACATTTTCTGATTTAGCATAAGCTTTTCTAAATATAAGATTCACAATGGCTGTCAACATTCTATATTCTTGTGTGTCACGATTAACCATTAGAATGTTTAAATAAAAGGTAATAAATACGTGACAAATAAACCTAATGTTTTTTAAATTACTTTACAGAGTAGAAAATGGTGAGATGGGCTGACATTTTGAAAGAACTGATTAGGCTTTTCAACATGTTTCACTGAAATATATTGCCTTAGGCACTATTGCCTAAGGCATTTTATAAATTCAATGGAATACCCATCAAAAGAACAATATCTCTCTCTTAACTGAGCTATAATAATCAATCAAAAAATACATATGAAAATATAAAAGGCTCCAAACCAAGAAAGTACAATCTTGGACCAAAACCAATATATTACAGGAGACACAATAATTTCAGACTTCAAAATTTACTACAGAACTATAGTAAGAGAAACAGTTAGCAAGAGAAACAAAAACAGTCTGAGGGACTGGGAATATGGCCTAGTGGCAAGAGTACTTGCCTTGTATACATGAAGCTCTGGGTTCAATTCCCCAGCACCACATATATAGGAAATGGCCAGAAGTGGCAATGTGGCTCAAGTAGCAGAGTGCTAGCCTTGAGCAAAGTGAGGCCAGGGACTGTGCTCAGACCCTGAGTCCAAGGCCCAGGACTGGCCAAAAAAACCCCAAAAAACAAAAAAGCAAACAGTCTGAGGAACAAAGGAACAGAATTGAGGATCAAGAAACAAACCTATAGAGCCACAGACATCTAGTACTAGATAAGGGAGCCAAAAACATAGGATGGCTCAAAGACAACCTCTTCAACAAATGGGGAAAATTAGATATTCCCATGAAAAGAACGAATGGGATCTCTACCCCTCACCCTGTCACCAACTATTCAAAATGGATCAAAGACTCAATGAAATTCCTGCCATCTTGAAACTGCTATGGGAAGGAGTCAAAGAATGATTAGAATTTCTTAGCACAGGGAGAAACTTCCTGAGTCAGGTTCCAGTGTCTCAGCAAATGAGAGAGAGAGAGAGAGAGAGAAATGAATAATTAGATTGCTTCAAAATAAGAAATGTCTGCATGGGGAAGGACATAGTTACTGAGGTAAAAGAAAGCCTGTAGAAGAAAAGTTCTGCCAGCTACATGTCCAACCATGGCCCAATATCCAGAATATACAAAAGCTCAGAGGCTAGACCCTCAACGAAACAACAACCCAGCTAATAAATGGACCAATGAGCTAAACAGAGACTTCTCAGCAGAAGTTAAAATAAGCAATAGACACCGGAAGAATGCTCAATATCTCTAGCCATAAGCAACGGCAAATCAAACCACTGGTATCTGATCCCACCTCCAGGAGAACGGTCATCATCAAAAATACACTCAACACCAGAAGCTGGTGCAGACAAGTAGGAGGAGGGTGGGGAAGGAACCTTGCTTCACCACTTTAGAAAGCATGCTGGAGATTCCTTACACAAATAAAAACTGAACTACCCTGTTATAACTCTATACCAACCCTTTTTTTTTAAAATTGTTGGTTGCCACGGTTTCATTCTTTTGTTCAATTTACTCTACTGTTGTTACACATGTGAACTCTCTGGGTTCTACTTACGTGAGTCAGGCAATGAGTACCTTTCCTTGCAGATAGTGTCATCCTTTTCTTCAATCTCTTGGGGTCCCTCCCTCCCATCTGCATCCACGGGCTGTATAGTTTGCTTTCACCAGTGTCCAGTGAGGATCACTGCTTTTCCTCTTGAGTTCTGTGCCTTTCCCCCAACCCTCCCAAATATATACACATCAATACACCATATGTACAGTAAAGACAGCATCATCAAAAACTTTAAAAGGGGGGGGGGGCTTTGTTTGCACATCTTGGGCATTTATGCAAAAGCTTACGAATCAGTTCAATGTAAAGTCACTAGCTATGTCATGTTCCTTGTCACACTAAGGACCAGAGCCAAGCATGGACAGTGCCCCCAGGCCTCTCAATGGACACATGGATATACACGCAATAGAATGTCACTCGTTAAGTAAGAAGAATGATATGACATCACATGGACAGAAATGGATATACGTGGAAAATTGCACTAAGTCAACTAAGTCAGGCTTGGGGAGACTAAGACAATGTTTCTTTCATCCATGGATGCAAGGTCTACTTTATAACTGTACAAACACCCACCTATGGGGTTGTATGCAAGTACACACAATAATAAAGCTGGGCTGTGGAGAGGAGATTTCAAATAGTGTAATTCCTCAAAAAACCCAACCACCCCAAAAGAAAGAATGCCAGGAAACTGTTACATGAATGGTGGGGAATGGATTAAATGAATAAAGAGGGAAAGGAGGTGGAAGTAATTATAGTCAGAGAATATATTATAAAATTAGGAAAGCTGAAGTCAGGGCTGGGTTGGGAGGGATGAGAGAGAATGAGGAGGGGTAGCATCCATCCAAGATGCATTTCCCCCATTCCTCTTCTCATTTATCTACCCCTCTCCCAGCACCTTTCAAATGCCAGTTTCCTGGTGTTCACTTTCTTGGACTATGAGTTAATTTTTTTAAGGAATTTGTTACTTTTACTCTATAGTTTTAAATTAAAAATAATGTTACTGATGTACTTGCTGGGAAAAAGCTGATGACATCTTAACCCTCATAACAGCATTTTGTTTTTAACTCTGGCATTTAAAATTGTGCCCATGACAAGAAACTGTCATTAAAGGGATCCACATTGGAAAAGAAGAATCAAACTACCCCTATTCGCAGACAACATGATCTTATACATGAAGGACCCAAAAAACTCAGCCCCCAAACTCCTAGACCTAATAAACCATTTTGGCAGAGTAGCAGGTTATAAAATCAGTCCAAAAAATCAGCAGCCTTTCTGTATACAAGCAATGACAAACAGAAAAAGAAATTGTGGAAATAATACAATTTGCAATAGCTAAGAAAAAGAATAAGTTACCTAGGGATTTGGCTAACCAAAGATGTGAATGACCTATTTATTGAGAACTATAAAAATCTAAAAAAGGAAATCAAAGAGGACACAAGGTGATGGAAAAACCTCCCATGCTCATGGGTAGGCAGAATCAGTATAGTGAAAATGCCATATTACCCAAAATGTTATACAAATTCAACACAATCCTCCTCAAAATCCCAGATATATTTTTCACTGAAATAGAGAAAACAACCCATAAATTCATATGGAACAGCAAAAGACCTAGAATAGCCAAAACAATTCAAGGCAAAAGAAGCAGCGCAGGAGGAATCACAATACCAGACATAAAGCTCTATTATAGAGCCATCATAACAAAAACAGCCTACTACTGGCATAAAAACAAACCCGAAGATCAATGGAATAGGATAGAAGACCCAGAAATAAAGAAGCATTCTTACACTCAGCTGATATTCGACAAAGGAGCTAGAGACATACAATGGAGAAAACACAGGCTCTTCAACTACTGGTGCTGGGAAATCTGGGCAGCCATATGCAGAAAACTCAAAGTAGATCCTAGCCTCTTACCATGCACCAAGATCAACTCAAAATGGATTAGAGACCTCAACATCAGACCTGAAACCCTGAAACTACTGAAGGACAGAGTAGGAACGATGCTACAATTTATAGGAACAGGAAGAAACTTCCTGAATAGAGTCCCAGGGGCACAACAGATAGGGGAGAGACTCGACATATGGGACTACTACAAAATAAAAAGTTTCTGCACAGCTAAGTACATAGCCACCAAACTAGAAAGACAGCCAACCATTTGGGAAAGGATCTTTAGCAGCATAGCAACAGAGAAAGGCCTAATATCTGTCAGCTATAGAGAATTCAAAAAAACTAAGCCCCTCCAATCCCAGTAAGTAGGGAGTGAGAATGGAGTGGGGTGGCACTGCTAATAGCTCAGATGTGGTCAAACCCACGTGACTCTGCTTTTCACAGGGATAGGGCCTGGCCTGATACTACCTACAGCAAAGGAGCTTCTTGTTTCTTTCCTATGTGGGAGAGCTGCCTTCTTGGAGGAAATTTGACACAAATTTTCCCCCTATTACCTGGAGGCAAACATATCTTTTTTCTTGTTCAGGTGTCATTGAGGGACAAAGACAGATATTATTATATGCATCTTATTTTGTGTGAACTTAGTTACTTGACATTTTCCATTTGGGAGGTGTGAGGAGGGCTTGTGTGGCCTGTGACTAGAGAAGGTTCCAAGTTTCCCTCAAAGCCTGTGCCCTACAGAGGCCTGGGCATGGGTTGATATGTGAAGCTGAATTGGCTGAAGTTGAATATTGAAGTTGAATATTGAATTTGAATTGGGCCTGGGAGCAGATCTGTGCTTTCTGTTTTGCTGAGTAGAAGCTTATCCCTTGAACTCCAGAGGATGTCTGTATTTGAGTCCTTTTCTCTTTGTATTTGACTGTTTCCCATGAAATTCAGCTTGTTTCTAACCTGTGAGTGACCTTCTTGTGACCTAAGGCACAACTTAAATGCAACTTCTACAAAAGCCCTTTTCTCTCTGGCCAACAGCTCTGCAGGGTCTTCTTTTTTTTTTTGTCAGTCCTGGGCCTTGGACTCAGGACTTGAGCACAGGGTTTCTTTTTGCTCAAGGCTAGCACTCTGCCACTTGAGCCACAGCGCCACTTCTGGCCATTTTCTATATATGTTGTGCTGGGGTATAGAACCCAGGCCTTCATATATACAAGGCAAGCCCCATTGCCACTAGGCCATATTCCCAGCCCCAGGGTCTTCCTTGAATGAGTGAAGTGTGTGCACTTCTCTTGGGAACTTGTCTGAGCTCTGAAGGACATACCTCATGGTCTCTGCATTGCAAAAGCTTCAGTGCTTATTTGATGTGAGCTATCATGGGCAGGCTCTGTCTGCATGTTCATGATCTTTTCCTTCAAAAATCCATGCTCACGTTAGCCTGTGGTGTGGGACCCTACCTGGCAGTTCTGCTGAGCCACAGTGGATTTCCCTGGCCTAGCCCCTTGTGATGAGGTGCATTGTTCAAGATTGTGATCCACCTTGGTGATCGCTGATTTCTCCTCAGGAATTGGTCAGCTGCTGAGTCTCCTGGAGGTGTAGGTGATCAGAAGAGTTTCCTGGAAACTGGGAATCACAATGTGTTGGCCAGCCTAGGAAACCCAGAGAAGAGAATGGCAAATGATGGCAAGGCAACATGTGAGCATAGACTTGTGTTGGTCACCTTTAGGCCATGGTGTCTTGCTGTCTCCAGAAACCCTCTATGAAGCTCCATTGAATGCAGGTCAGAATGTCCTTTTAAAAGAGGAAGACTCCTGGGGGTTGGCACCAGTGCCACTGTACATTCTATCCTTTACCAGCCTTTGTAGCTGAAGCTGAGCTGGTCCAGGACATGTTCCAGAAAGCTGTACTATAGAAGTTAGAGGGAGGCATCCCTCTGGGATGGTGCAGTATGCACAATGTTGTCCTCCCAGCTGTGCTGCCAACCAGGGAGTGTACAAGGTGACATGTCTTTCTCAAATTATGCAGAAGGACCTGTGTACTTGGGATTTTCTTTTACCACAGACAAGGTGGGGTCTCTCGCACTGTAGTAGGGCTGGTCGGATTGAAGGCTGATGTCCTGCTCATTTCTCCCCTTAAGTTTTGATGAATCATTGCAAGTGGAACAGGAAGAGAATGGAGCACTGTCTTGCACAATTAACTGCAGTATTCCTCCACTGGCAGAGACTTTCAAGTCTCATGACAGAATGAGATGGGAGAGGGGAGGGATTTAAAAGGCATTCTTCTAGCAGGTGTCTTTCTCTGATTTATTTATCTATTTTTTGTCTGGCCATAGACAACCACACCTCCACTGAGTGATGTAGCTGACATGAGCTACATCTCTGACTCCTTGCTGTGTCCTATGGAGGGATGAGCATAGGATACAGACCCCATTGAGTGAGATTTCCTTTTAAGATGGGAGAATTAACGTTCCCTTAGTATCCGAGAAACCTCAAGTTGGTTACAGCAACTTCAATTCATCCAGCTTGAGATGGAAGGCAGAAAGCATGGTGTAGGAAACTGCTTTTTCCTTTAAGGTCTGTTCCCTGACCACTGGCAGTACTGTGCAAAATTTCAAGAAACAGGACTGATGATGTTTTTAGCAGTAACTTCCTTCTCACATCAGCCAGGGGTGTGTGCCCATCCCTGGCATCTCTGCTGAGTAATAGTGGATTTCTCTGGCAGGAAAGACTCAGTGGTCTCAAGTCCAGAGACCAGGATTGTGAAATCGCATGTGGCATGTTTCTGCCGGGCCAGAGTGTGAGCCAAGTTGCTCCTGTGTGGCGTGAAAGCACCCGCTAGTCTTGTGATCCTGCTGGAACTCTTTTAGATGAATCGCTGGAGATGTTTTGATCCTGTGTGCTCTGCTTTCAAATAGTAGATGGCGCATCAGAGTGGCAAATGCTGGCCAGAAAGAATGAGCTGATGGTACAAGGAGAGAAATGAAGAGATGGTTTGAGTCTTAGGCAGCTATGCAAAATGACCACTCCAGAAGAGCTGGGGCTCCAGGTCCCTGTGAGACGTAATCCTGCAGAAGGCTTAGCATGTTTTTGGTAAGAAGGTTCCCTACTCTTCTCATTAAGACCTCAAAATCCTGAAAGAATCCTTGTCATTTTGAGACATGGAAAATCTAGTCCCTGGAACTGGTACCTTGGTGCCTTGGTAGCAGAGGTGCCTTGTCCAGCCTCTCAACCTTGCCATCTTCCCGAATGGGGAGACCCCACATTGGTGCCTTGACTTTGCTCCTAGTGAGTATCATGATATTTTCTGCCTTGAGGTCACTGTGCAAAGCAACTGTTTTGGCAATAGTGCAAAGCATTCAGGATTGACTGAAACAAAGGCCTGGCTGACACCATCACCTCCATCATGCTGTTGGAGGTGGTCCACTAGGTCTCCTCTGTGTAGGTATTACATCACAAAGTACATTGCTCTTCTTTCTCTGCTATCTCAAAAATTTTATAATAGGGGTGATCTCCAGATGTCACATTTTCTAATTCCTTGGCAAAGGAAGAGTTGTTCCCTCTTGTCAGGTGCTTTTGTAGCCATCAGGGATGTCTATGAGGAGGTGCTTGGTCTATTTGGTGAGGTCATGCTCCCCCTCTCCACACTGATGGTTCCCCAGCACCTAGTTGGAGCTGCTTCTGTGAGGAGCTGGCCTTCAGGCCAGGTTGAGACCTGTCCTAATACTGTCGTAGCCATCCTAGAGCATGCCCTGACCATGCTATATGACCAGAGTTCCAGGGTTTCCTCTGATGTGTTTGGCAAAGTCCATGTAAGCCTAGCCATGTCGTTCAGAACCTACTCTTTGCCCACTTTCCTTGGAAGGCATGGAAACCAAGGCATTTGAGGAGAAGATAAGTCCTCAGCTTTGAAGGTATGGCTTCTGCTCTTCACAAACAAGTGGTGTTTGCTCCCAATGGTGTTACGTGTGCTGATGAGAGCCACAATGGCCTCCTTTGCCAGGATTACTAGTGAGGTCCATCTTCAGGTCAAGTTCCACCAGGGTGTGTTTGATGACAGAATGTGGCCCAATAGCCCACTGCAGCTTCAGCTGCTCATGGGAATCCAGAGTTTTGCTGAGCATCAGGCAAAAACACCTGTGGCCCCCCCAACCCTACCCCCACCCAAAGTGGTTTGAATTGGCCAAGCCCCACTAGCCAGCAGCCAATGTGGAACACTTTCCATCTGGTTCTCTTGTTTTTGGATCCTCCAGATAACAAGGACCATGAAATTGAGGGGAAATACTAATGGCTTTTTCGAGGCAAGCACTTAACCACTAGGCCATATTCCCAGCCCCACTAATGACGTTTTCTAAATAAGGTTTCTATGAACCTTAAAGGGTTCAATGAACTTTAGAATAGAGGAGACCAGCCTGAAATAGTGTCACAGAACTCAGGCAAGTGCCACTTTGAGCTCTTTTTCTAGATTATCCTCAGCTTTCTGGCCATGTCTACCTTGCATGTGTCTTCTGCCATGAGCAGCAGATCACTGCAGATATTTTCCTTCAACTCAACCAAGTTCTGCGTCATTCTCTATAACCCTAGGGTCTCAGAACCGCAGCAGTGCTGTGATGTGGCTATGCAAGTTTACTACGCTTACTATGAGTGGAAGATGACCACCAGAAAGTGGGTCACACAGAATTGCTCTAGGAAGCGGACCAAACCTCATGGCTCCTTTCAGTGAGCAAGAGAAGGGCTTGGGTGTCCCCTTCAGCAAGGCGCTCACTGGAATAATAATGGTAATAGTAATAATAATCATCATCCTTGTAAGTTATCATGTTCATGTTAATGAATGATGCCAATGAAACAAGTAAGACTTCTCCTATTTGAAATATAAACTAAAACATGAGACCAATCATAGGAAACCCAAAGTAGGATGTGGTGAAGCACAGGGAGAGAGGGAATGTGCCATATGGGAATTGACTTGTGTGATGTTTTTTCCAAGGATAATCCAGAGATGGATAGCCCAAGTTTTGCTTATGACTGGATCTATAAATTGTTTTGAATGTTGGAGATTCTAATGTAACTGACATTAATGATCTTATCCCCTGTGTTATTATATGACTGGTGATCTTGATTTCTTGAAAATTTTCATTTAGAAGATATGAATAGGGCTTATTTTAGTCCAGTGTTCATACTGGACCTGGAACCACTTGACCCCAGTCTTTTGACCTTAATATAGAGGATGGCAATGAGCTGAGAAGAGTGTCATTGAAGTGTAGCCTCTTCATAGTCATGGCTTGAAGCTTGGGATACTTGAGGGTGAAGAAAGAGATGACATGGGGTCTGAGGAAGAAACAGATAGCTTTTACTGTGTGGAAATTCTTTTCTCTTTGTTGTTGCATCCTGCCAAAGGAGTTTAGCTTATGTCTGGCACATGTTCAGTCTTGTGTAATTTCTGAATTCTGTGCAAATAGGGACAATTCTCTTGTTTCCTGAGGCTCTGCAGAGTGACCCTATGTATCTATGTTCCTGGGATTCACCAGCTCCAGTGCTGGGGAAGTGTGCCAAGTTTTGTGTCGGTGCTGCTGGCCTGGTAGGTGAGTGCTTAAAGTGTTTTGTCTTGTTGCCTCTTCCTAGCTTGGTGCTAAGTTTAGCCTGTGGTGTGGGACCCAGCCTGTATCTCTCAGTAGCCCTAGAAAATTTCTCTTGGTCTGACTTCTAGTGATGGGCATGTTGCCAGACTGAATTAGGTGTCTCTCATAGGTGATTTGTATATCCAGTAGTTTTCTTCTCACTGTATTCTAAGTTGTCTTTTAAGCCAAACTATAACATTGGGCACTTCCTTGTACCATGTCTTGAATTCAATTCCATTCCTTAAAACAACTATTTCATTTTAAAAGCTTCTATTGAAACAGTATTTTTTTACCTAATCAATTGAAGGGTATTTGAAGTACATAATTAAACCTGATCTGTCCTTAAAACAGATTAGAGGCCTATGTTTGGTCCTTGTCTTCATCCTAGGAAACAATTCCAGGGAAGACCAATCCAGGAGAAAATGGTGAACAGTAATAGGGAGAGAGTAGCCTCTTATAGGCAGGGCCTGTAGATTGCCATTTGTAGGCCTTGTGTGAGTCATTTCTACAGAGGGGTGTAAGCGTTATAAAGACTGAGCAGCCAATGATCGAGAATACCACCCAGTATTCAAGCAGAAAAGAAAACTCTATTTTTATGAGCTGCTGGCCTGGGGCCAAGTTCAAGCCCTGCCAGTGGTCAAGAGTGGGAGTCACCCCCAGGTGATGCCTTTTCTGGGGTAGGGGTGGGGAGTTGTGGCCATATGGATTAGGCTGGTGGCCTCAGAAAAGGGGGAGGTGACTGGCTACAGGTATGCTGGATTCCCAGGTAACTGGGTGGGTACTTAATCAGGTGGGGGATCTGCCTGGAGCCCTCCTTGGGGAAGACCTTACCAGGGGTAGCTAAAGGATATACCTCAATTTGGTGGGTATCATAGACATGTACCTTGGCGACAGTCCATCCCCTTTCCTTTTCCTGCAGCATAAGGGTAGAGGATATTATTAAGTAGGTCATGCCAACTAAGGTCATAGACCTGAGCAAGATCTTTAAGCTGTTTTAGATAACTGTTAGGGTCTTTGGAATATGATTTCAGCTGCTTCTCCATTTGATCCATATCAAGCATTGATAATGGAGCATGCACTCTTACCATCACCCATTTGGGTGCCACCTCCCACAAATGTGCACAAAGAGTTTTGTGGGGGCTCAGTGCCACTACTGGGAGATTGGGTATGAGATGAATGAGGGGAGAGAAGGTGAGGGAGGGAAGGTGGAGAGGAGGGTGGAGAGGAAGAAGGTGAAGGTGCTGAAGGCTCAGCAGGAAGAGGCAGAGAGTCAAATGGGGTCAGACACATCAGGCTATGCAGGGGTCTCAAAGCTCTCAAAAATGGGGTGTCCATGTGCCACAAATATGTGGACAGCTGGGCATGATTGGCAAAGAGCAGGATTATTCTTCAGAGCAAAGAAAGTCTGAATATGGATGACTTCTCACCAATAACCAACGTGAGTCAAAAACTGTCTAATCTGAGAATTATATAATGTAACTTCTGTGTTTGGGCCACTGGGAGCTATTGTCAAGTTGCTAGTGCTACCAGTCTTCAGTGCAAGAATGAATTAGGTGTTTTCAGTTGATGCATCCCTTAAGGGACAAGACATCCAATGAATGCAGAAGGCATTCCAGAGGGGTTTCTTGCTTCAGGTGTGACCTTCTGAACCCCATTAGAAGTGGGGGAGGCAAATAAATTTGGTGGGTGAATGAAAATTTCCTGGACAGATGCAGTGTCCCCCACTTTGGAGGCAACCAGGCCCTGGGCCTGAGAAGTTCTCTTGCATGGTACCACTTCTGGAACAAGAGAGCAACAGACAACCTACACATCACTTTCACCCACTGGAGCATAGAAGTGCTGTGGATAAGGATGGGGAGGACAGCAATGGAATTGCTAAGAAGTCTCAGGAAGAGAGTAACCTCTGAAGGGCAGTGTCTGGAGATAGTCACTTGTAGACCATGTGAGTCATTCCTACTAAATGGTAGTTAAGGGATATACCTTAAGTATTTCTCTTTGAAACATAAAGGTAAGGTCCATCTATCCCACTGATACTTACTGTGTTTTCATTAAGCTGATATGTGTTTTTGTGTCTGAGCATACTTGGGACATTTGGGAGAAAGCTATAAAACCTTGACAGGTTCGGGCAAGTGTCATTTGGGGAAGTCAGAGCTGTCCCAAGAACCAAGCTGCCTAGAAGGTAGCATCAAGCATGCCAACCTCTCTCCCATGTGTCCATGCTCTCTTGAAAGATGACAATTTTCTGTGGTTTCCCTTTATCTAGAAAGGGGAGGGAAATAATTCACAACCATGTCTTACTTTTATGATCTTCTCTTTAACTCTTGGAATTTTAATGGAAGCTTACCTGGGAAGAGAAGTCTCTCTATTGATCAAAGTGGATTTTAGATATTGCTGCTAGAGCAAGAGAAGGAATTCCAAAGCCATAATCCTGCATTGGTAGCAGTTCTCTATGTGTCTTCTCATTTTACAAGCACTTTGTGGTCCTTGGTGTTAATTATGTTCCCCACATCCATGTGGTTCTTGATCTGATTCTCATTTTCTCCCCCCTTCCCCCACCGAGATGTACAGAAGTTGAGAAGCCTATTAGTCTCTGTTTACCTTATAAGGAGCAGGCAGTTCTTCCAGGGAACTGATTGAATTCTGGTCAGCCAGCTGCTCACACAGGTGGATGATGTGAATGGCATTCTTGAGCTTTACCCTTCAGGGGGGTGAAGGGTTATGGAATAGCTGTTCCTGGAGATAGATCTTTCTCTTCTGATCCCTTTGGCACCAAATGAACATTGCTGTCCTCTCATGTATAGAATATGGATCCATCAATCTAAATACCTTCCTTCTGGGCAAGAAGATTCACTGGTTTCTGAAAATCCATACAGTCGACTCATTATAAGGTGTAGAGGTGCTTTTCCTAGGAAGCATTACAGGGCAAAAGTGTGAACCACTGGAATCATGTGTGGGGAGGAAGTGCCTGTTGGTCTTGTTTTCAAAGTCTGTGACACTTTGAGAATCATGCTTGCAGTTTTATGGGGATGTGAGTCTGAAATTCTTGACATGAGGGGGATTTGAGCATGGTTCAGAGCCATTGATCACAAAGTAGCTGATGGATTGGAGCACAGACAGAAATGTTTGGCTCCTCAAAAGCACAGGGGTCTGTATGAAATTTGACCTCAAATCACCGTAGCCAGTCTGGGGTGGAGAAAAATGAGATTGCTCTCTAATGTGGAGGCTGATTGTTGGTATTAACAAAGGGTAATACTGAGGCATTTCCCATCTTAATGATGCTGGTAATAATAGGGATGTGACTCTGTTCACTTAACTGGCGATAGTGTCCCATAAAGAGGTTAAAGAGATCTGTGGAATGCTTTCCCAGGAGGGTTCTAATTTTACATTGACTTAATAGAGAAATAATCATTAATTTTAATCTATTTTGGACTTTTTAAAGTTTTTATTATCAAACTGATGTACAGAGAGTTTACAGTTTCATACGTTAGGCATTGGATACATTTCTAGTACTGTTTGTTACCTTGTCCCTCATACCCCCCTTCCCCCTTTTCCTTTCCCCCCCTAAGATGTTCAGTTCACTTACACCAAACAGTTTTGCAAGTATTGCTTTTGTAGTTGTTTCTCTTTTTTTACCCTGTGTCTCTCAATTTTGGTATTCCCTTTCATTTTCCTAGTTCTAATACCAGTATACACGGTTTCCAATATACTCAGAGAAGATTACAGAGATAGTGTAGATACAATCACAGGAAGGGGATACAAGAACATCATCAATAGTAGAAGCTACAAATACACATGGGACGTTGAAAGTAGTTACAACTGTGATATAACAATCATTTCCATAACATGGAGTTCATTTCACTTAGCATCATCTTATGTCAGCATAAGTGTATAGCTATTGGGCTCTTGTGATCCTCTGCTGTGACTTGCCTAAACCTGTGCTAATTATTCCCAATAAAGGAGACCATAGAGTCCATATTTCTTTGGGTCTGGCTCACTTCATTTAGTATAACTTTTTCCAATTCCTTCCATTTCCTTACAAATGGGGCAATGTCATTCTTTCTGATAGAGGCATAAAATTCCATTGTGTATATGTACCACATTTTCCTGATCCATTCATCTACTGAGGGGCATTTGGGTAGGTTCCAGATTCTGGCTATGACAAATTGAGCTGCGATGAACATTGTTGTGCTAGTGGCTTTAGTGTGATTTTGTTTGTGGTTTTTTGGATAGATAACCAAAAGTGGGGTTTCTGGGTCATAGGGGAGTTCTACATTTAGCCTTCTGAGGAATCTCCATACTGCTTGCCAGAGCGGCTGAACCAGTTTACATTCCCACCAACAATGAAGTAGGGTTCCCTTTTGGCCACATCCCCTCCAACAATTGTTATTGTTAGTTTTCTTGATATATGACATTCTTACTGGGGTGAGATGGAATCTCAAAGTTGTTTTGATTTGCATTTCTTTTATGGCCAGTGATGTAGAGCACTTTTTCATATGTCTCTTGGCCATTCTCATTTCCTCATCAGAGAAGTCTCTTTGTAAGTCTTTTGCCCATTTGATGAGGGGGCTATTGGTTCTTTGCGGTTTTGTTTTGGAAGGAGGTAATTTTTTTCGTTCTGCATATATTTTAGATATGGGGCCTTTGTCCGTTGAATGGCCGGTAAAGACCTTCTCCCAGTCTGTGGGCTTTCTGTTTATCTTGTGAGCTATGTCCTTTGCCGTGCAGAAGCTCTGAAGTTTGATGCAGTCCCATTTGTCCAACCTTTCTTTGATTTGTAGCCTTTCTGGGTCTTTGTTAAGGAAGTTCCGTCCTGTGCCAAGGAGCCCAAGTGTTTCTCCTACTCTTTCCTTTAGTGTTTTCAGGATGTCTGTTTTGATTTCGAGGTCTTTAATCCATTTGGAATTGATTTTGGTGAAGGGTGATATATAAGGATCTAGTTTTAGTTTGTTGCATGTGTTGAGCCAGTTTTGCCAGCACCATTTGTTAAAGAGGCTATCTTTCTTCTAAACTATGGTTTTAGCCCCTTTATCAAAGATTAAGTAGGTGTAGTTCTGTGGGTTCATTCCTGGGTCTTCAATTCTGTTCCATTGTTCTTCAGGCCTGTTCTGGTGCCAATACCAAGCTGTTTTTATTACTATAGCTTGATAATACAGCTTGAAGTTGGGTATTGTAATTCGTCCAGCACTGTTCTTTCTGCTTAGGATTGTTTTTGCTATTCTAGTTCTTTTATTGTTCCATATGAATTTCTGGATTGCTTCCTCTTTTTCATCAAAAAATGGTGTTGTGATTATATTAATCCTCCCAATCCAGGGGCATGGGAGGTTTTTCCATTTCCTTAGTTCTGACTTAATTTCGTTTTTCAAGGTTTTAAAGTTCTCCTCAAAGAGGTCTTTCACTTCTTTGGTTAAGGTTATTCCTAGGTATTTTATGTTTGTGGGGGCTATTGCAAAGGGAGTTGTTTTCCTGATATCAGCCTCTGTCCTTGGGTCATTAGCATAGAGAAAGGCCGTTGATTTTTGAAGGTTTATTTTATATCCTGCAACTTTGCCAAAGTTTTGGATCAGTTCTAGTAGCTTGGGGGCAGAGTCTATTGATACTTTAGGTATAGGGTCATGTCATCTGCGAAGAGAGAAAGTTTAACTTCATCTTTACCTACTTGGATCCCCTTTATATTTTCTTCTTGCCTGATTGCTCTGGCTAGGAATTCTAGTACTATGTTGAAGAGCAGGGGAGAGAGTGGACATCCCTGCCTTGTTCCTCATTTTAAAGGGAATGGCTTTAGTTTTTCACCATTTAGAGTTATGCTTGCTGTTGGTTTGTCATAAACTGCCTTGATTATATTCAGGAATGTTCCCTGGAATCCCAGTTTTTCCAGAGCTTTTAGCATAAATGGGTGCTGGATTTTATCTAACGCTTTTTCTGCATCCAGAGATAAAACCATGTGGTTCGTTACCTTGCTCCGGTTGATGTGGTGGATTACATTAATTGACTTGCGTATATTAAACCAACTTTGCATCCCTGGGATGAATCCAGTTTGATCGTGGTGTATGATTTTTTCGATGACCTGTTGAAGTCGATTGGACAGAATTTTGTTGAGAATTTTTGCTTCTATCTTCATCAGGGAGATCGGTCTATAGTCCACTTTCCGTGATGAGTCCCTGCCTGGTTTTGGGATGAGGGTTATACTGGCTTCATAGAATGAGTCTGGAAGTGAACGTTCTCTTTCAATTTCATGGAAGAGTTTGAGAAATATTGCTGTGAGTTCTGTTTTGAAGGCCTTGTAGTATTCTGCAGTGAATTCGTCTGGACCTGGGCTTTTCTTGGATGGGAGATCATTTATTGACGTTTCTATTCTATTCAATACTGGATATGGGTCTGTTTAGAAGGTTTAAATCTTCATGGTTCAGTTTGGGGATATGAAATTTTTCTAGGAAATCATCCATTTCTTCCAAGTTCTCAAATTCGTTGACATAAAGGTTTGCAAAATAATCCCTTATTATTTTCTGAATTTCAGTTATTTCTGTGGTGATGTTTCCTGTTTTATCTCTTGTCTTGTTTATTTGAGTGTGCTGCCTTTGTTTTTTGGTCAGGTTTGCCAGGGGTCTGTCTATCTTGTTGATGTTTTCAAAGAACCACTCTTTGTTTTGTTGATTCTTTCGATGTTTTTTTTTTTTGTCTCTAATTGATTTAATTCTGATTTGATTTTAATTTTTTGCTTCCGTCTATTGACTTTGGGTTTGGCTTTTTGTTCTCTCTCAAGGAAATTAAGGTGGTTCCTTAAATTATTGAGTTGCTGTTTCTCCAGTTTGTTGATGTATGCACTCAGAGATATAAATTTTCCTCTGAGTACTGCCTTTGCTGTTTCCCACAGGAGCTGGTACTTTGTTTCCTCAACTTGGTTAAATTCCATAAACATTTGAATTTCCATTTTAATTTCTTCAATGACCCTCTGATGCTTCAGCAGTGTGTTGTTTAGTCTCCATGAATTGTAGCAAATTCTCTGGTGGCTGTTTGAGTTGAGCTGTAATTTTATTCCATTGTGGTCTGACAGAATGCAAGGAATGGTTTTGATACTTCTGAATTTGTACAGATTTTCTTTGTACCCTAAGATGTGATCTATTTTGGAGAATGTTCCATGTGATACCGAAAGGAATGTGTATTCTGTCCTTGCTGGGTGGAATATTCTGTAGATGTCGATTAAGTCTAGTTGGTCTATGCAATTGTTTAGTTCTGTGGTTTCTTTGTTCAGTTTTTGGCGTGTTGTTCTATCTAGAGGTGATAGTGGGGTGTTAAAGTCCCCAACTATCAATGTGTTTGGGTCTATGAGTGTTTTTAGAGTCAGTAGTGTTTGTTTGATGAAGGTGGGTGCTCCTGCATTTGGGGTGTAGATATTTAGAATGGTTATATCTTCCTGCAGGAGAGATCCCTTTCCTAGTATGTACTAACCTTCTTTGTCTCTTCTTACCTTTTTAAATTTGAACTCAATTTTGTCTGATACTAGGATTGCAACTCCAGCCTGCTTATGGGGGCCATTTGCTTGATAGATTTGTTTCCATCCTTTCACTTTTAGAAGATGTTTACTTTTGCTGGATAGATGTGTCTCTTGGAGGCAGCAGAAAGATGGATCATGATTTTTGATCCTACTTATGAGCCTATGTCGTTTGATTGGAGAATTAAGTCCATTAATGTTGAGAGTTAGGATTGAGAGATGATCGTTTGTTCCTTTCATTATCACTGTCTTGTTTAGTGCTGTGTCTTCCCATTTCTTGATCTGATGTTTACTAATTAGGGTTCATTTCTCTGTCTGTATTGGGATCTTGATCATTATCCCTGCATAGTACATCTTTGAAGACTTTCTGTAAAGCTGGTTTGGTGGAGATATATTGTTTCAGTTTTTCCTTATTGTGGAAGACTTTTATTTGACCTTCAGCTATGAATGAGAGTTTGGCTGTGTACAGAATTCTTGGTTGGTAGTTATTTTTATTTAGTGTTTGGTATACTTCATTCCAGGCTCTCCTTGCTTTCATGGTCTCTGCTGAGAAGTCTGGGGTAATTCTGATTGCTTTTCCTTTATATGTGATGTTTTTCTTTGCCCTAACAACTTTGAGTATTTTTTCCTTGCACTCTACTGAACCTGTTTTGATCACAATGTGTCGGTGGGATGTCCTATTCTGTCTGGTCGGTTTGGGGTTCTAAATGCTTCTTGTATCTGTATAAGCCTTTCCTTGTGGATATTTGGGAAGTTCTCAGATAATATTCTGTTAAATAGGTTGCCTATCCCATTATCCTTTTTCTCCAAGTGTTCCTCAATACCTATTACCCTTAAATTGGGCTTCCTGATCGTGTCTTGAATCTCCTGTAGCGATCCATTTTGTTGATTGGACTGGATTTGTATTGATTTTTTATCTTTCTCCATAGAATCTAAGGAATCTTCAGCTCCTGAAATTCGATCCTCTGCTTCATTTAGTTGGGACTGTAGGCTAGCTACTTGATATCGAATCTCTTTTGCTTCTGACTGGTCTTTCCTGATAATTTCCATGTCATTTCTTAGGTCTTGTATGGACTTCTTTACTTCATTAACTTCATTACTTTGGTTTTGAGAGTGGTCTCTCAAATCTTTAAGCTGGTTGGCTATCTTTTCATTTGACTCTTTAAGTTCATTTATCTTTCTATTTGTCAAGGCCATGAAATTCTCCATTAATTTTTGCTTTGCCTCCTCACGCTCTAGAATAATTGACTGAAGAGATTCAAACTTTTCATTTATCATGTTTATCAGTAGACTTTGTAGAGCTTTTTTTGGGTTCTCTTCTATGTCTTTGATTGACTGCTCTGCTTCCTGCTTGTTTTGAGTGGGGCATAAGACTTCATTGTTTGCCATCTTTCTTGTGTTTCTTCTGCCCATTTGAATTGGGGATGCCCGTCTACCAGCACCTGTGAGCACCGTTTAAGACCCAAAGCAGCCCTTACCAAGCACTGTTGTGTAAATCTTACCCGTTCACAATTATGTACAGATACCCTGTATACCTGTCTATAAAATTAGATTTGGTGTTCCTAAAGAATACAATTTCGGGCTGGGGATATAGCCTAGTGGCAAAAGTGCCTGCCTCAGATACACGAGGCCCTAGGTTCGATTCCCCAGCACCACATATACAGAAAACGGCCAGAAGCGGCGCTGTGGCTCAAGTGGCAGAGTGCTAGCCTTGAGCGGGAAGAAGCCAGGGACAGTGCTCAGGCCCTGAGTCCAAGGCCCAGGACTGGCCAAAAAAAAAAAAAAAAAAGAATACAATTTCAATATAACAAATGATCCTGGGCCCTGTATTCAGTAGGTACTTATTTACTGTTACAACCCTATAAGCAATTCTTGTTTTTATATTAAGTTCTTTTAGGACTGGCTTTCTCTATGAACCCCTTTGATTCACTCAGCTTAAGCTGGGATACCCTCTATCCAATAACAGGAGTCAATGGAGACTTGATGTCCAGGCAGTAAGTCAGGAGGGTAAGTTGAAGGTAGTAAAGAGAATAGAGTAAAATGTTTTGGGGAGGGGAGGTGGTGATTTTGGTTTAGTTTCAGTGACATGGAAATGTGGAGAAGAGTAGAATCAGTAGAGAGAACAAGGTTGAAATGATAGATAATGGAGAGTTAGCAGAAAAGAGTGGAGGTCTTCTTCATAGGAAAGTAATTTTTAAAGAAAGAGAACGCATGGGCTGGGGATATAGCCTAGTGGCAAGAGTGCCTGCCTCGGATACACGAGGCCCTAGGTTCGATTCCCCAGCACCACATATACAGAAAACGACCAGAAGCTGCGCTGTGGCTCAAGTGGCAGAGTGCTAGCCTTGAGCGGGAAGAAGCCAGGGACAGTGCTCAGGCCCTGAGTCCAAGACCCAGGACTGGCCAAAAAAAAAAAAAAAGAAAGAAAGAGAACGCAAAGAGAAATAAAGTAAAAATAGTGGGAGACAGATGCACACAACAGAGAAAAATTATTTAAAAAAGAAAAAAAAATAAAAAGGATAAAAATCAGAAAAGGAACAACCCAAACAAACAGAAAAGAAAAAAAACTTGATAAAACAAACAGGTAAAAATAGAAAACATGAAAAAAAAAAAAGCTGATGACGTTTCCGAATTGAAAAAAAAAATTTTTTTTTAATTTAAAAAATGTTGAAAAGAAAAAGAAAAAAAAATGGAGTCTTCCTTGTTTGGGTGGTCTTTCCCCAGTCTCTGGTTTCCTTGTGATGGTCTGCAATCTATATTCCTGATTGGCTGGGTGTGACAGATTTAAGTTTGTGCCTCTGTCTGCTGCGGGGCCGTGGCCTTTAACTCCTGGCTTTGAATAGGCTGTGGACTGAGCAGGGCGGGGCGCCTCTGGCCTGTTTTACCCGGCTGAGAATTGCTTGCCTGGGTGAGGCTTCTGCCTCCTGGGCGGGCCGGCCTCCTTGGCGGAGGTGGCTATGGAAAGCAGCTCCATTTCTGGCTGTGAATTGGGCTTCCTCTGTGACGGGACCTTTTAACTGTCTCAGGATCTATTCGTTCCTCTGTCTGGTGTTTCCGTGCTGCCGGAAGCTGCTGGCTGTTTTCGTGTTAAATTTAGAAGTTCCGGCGGGCAGGGCAGGGCACCTCTGGCTAAGCCGTGGCCCTGGACATGCCTCCCGCCTGGGCAGGGGGCGTTCTCCTGGGTGGAGCTGGCTCTCACTGTTCAGTCCCTCTTGCCCTTTTCAAAGATGGCTACTTTGACCTTGCTTTTCCCAGGCCCGCTTTAGTTCCAATCTGGTCTGACCCTATGCCAGTGGCAAAGATGGCGCTTTGCTCTGGCGGTGGGTGAAGGGCTGCCTTGCTGAAGCTGCTCTGTGGGCGCGAGTGAGAATATCTTTCATGGGGTACTCACGCTTTCTCTGCGATTTCAGGTCGTCTGTGCTCAGCCTCTGCCTGGTCTCTGCTGTGTGCTTAACCTGGGTGGAGTGTGCGTTGCTGTGCCGGGTGATGTACCAGCGCCAGCACTGGTGTGGTGGTGGGATACCGCCCAGAGCTCGAATCTGTGTTTTCAGACGAGCAAAGTCGATTTTTCCTTCCTGGCCAGAATCCCTGTACTGTTACAACTTACTCTGGTTGTCTTTCTAGTACTAAAAGTTTCTATGGGGTGAGAAAACTGCGATGTTGGAGGGAGCTGAGCTAGTGCACTGCAGCTCCTCTGCTGTCTTCCAGGAAGTACCGGAATTTTTTTTTGTTTGTTTGTTTTGTGCAAGTCCTGGGCCTTGGACTCAGGGCCTGAGCTCTGTCCCTGGCTTCTCTTTGCTCAAGGCTAGCACTCTGCCACTTGAGCCACAGCACCTCTTCTGGACGTTTTCTATATATGTGGTGCTGGGGAATTGAACCCAGGGCTTCATGTATATGAGTCAAGCACTCTTGCCACTAGGCCATATTTCCAGCCCACTTTAGTCTATTTTGTTAATGCATCTTTCATGGCATGTATATTTAGACATTCCAAATAAAGAATGCTGTTAATTATGCATGCAGTGTACACCAGAGCCCTGGTGTGGATGTTCCAGCACTCTTGCTGCTTTCACCCTACCTTCTTCAGGATTCCCAAGGAAGAAATCATGAATCCTGTCTTTTTAATACAAGTGAAATGCTGGAGATTTATTTCCAAGTACCCTGAGACTTGGATTGAAACAACGATCTTGAACTGGCCTTTATATAATATGTGCACCATGTTAAAGGGCCAAATATAACAATTGAGGCTATCTTCTGGTGAGGCAGAGTAGAGGTATGATCCTGCTTACACTTAGACAAGACCCAGACTTGGGCATATTAGTCCTACTTTGCCTAGATGACAGTACATGTTGCCCTGTCAGCCTTCTGTATAAATCTTGGCTTGAGATCTCCTGTCTCAGGCTGACCTGTCCAGCTCTCCTTCTCCATGTTACTTTCTCATTTTAATTGCCTTTGTGAATACGGTGTCCATAGTTAATGGGAGACATTCTGCACAGTTTACAGCTGGCTGTTTAGCCAATTCAGTCTTCTTGGGCCCTAGTTCACTCTTTTCTGTGACACCTAACATGTTTTCCACTTCTTTGAATTCGAATGTAGACATTTTCCTGAGCCATTTTCCCCATACTGCCTTTGGATATGTTATTTGGAAGTTACTAAGGATGTCCTTGGAGATGTAAAATTTGGACTACAGGACTACTATTGAGCAGGCAAGTTGCAGAGATGCCTGTGGCTCATTCCTTCCGGCAGCTGGGAAAACCATGAGCATCGATAAATGTCCATGTATATGTAAAGAGTTTGACCATTTGCCCCCAACTCGGCTTGTTTCTTAGTTTCTCCACCTTCCCCAAGGTCTCAGACCCACAGCAGTGCTGAGATGCAGTTTTATAAAAAAGAGGCTGAGACTGTGGTGAGAGTGGTCTTCAGTTAAAGTTCACAGTGTTAGGTTTCTTTACAAAGATGAAGGCTATACTTTGCATGCCGCATCACAAAAACCTTCCTGTCTTGCCTTCCATCAATAGGAGTTTCCCTCTATGGGAATAAATTATTGACTTTATCTTGTCAGTCTTGTCGTCATCTCTATCTGTATCATGAAAACATTTTGCAAGACAAATATAGGCAGCATTCATCATATCCACATGGTGTTACAAAGCTCATGCCTTTTCTCACTGTTAAATCCACATGAGACTCTCTAAAACTCTGAAATCAGGACGCCCCAAATCACTTACCATGCCCTAAGTTGTTGCAAGATAAATATAGTGGAAGAAATTTGCAGCTCTAATTTCCTTTTTGGTCATAATGGAGGCTAGAGTGTGTATTTCTATGGTCCACATTGCTTTTCATTGCCATATGCCTCACTGTATGATGTAGATTAAAATTGAAGACAGTTAACATCTGCTCATTCAGCTATCCTCCTGTATGTGAGTCTCTAGGAACAGCCTGCTGCTCCAATGGATCTAAGCCATTTATACCTTCTTTGGTCGAAAGACGTGTTCCTTTTCCCCAATATTTTGTAATTTATGCTTTAGCAACACAGGCCCCATTACACTGTAACCCATTTAACATTGTTAATCCTGAGCCATGCACTAGAGGACTAGCAGTATATCTCTTTCCAACTGCCTGGGTGTCTTAACCTGTGTCCCTGACACACTAGACTTTCTGATTTGTAGTGGACGTATGTGCCATTGTCATTGTTGTCCTGTGTGTGGTTTCTCCTTCATCATTGCCCCTGCTGTGTTCATAGAGGCCAGACACTGATCTCCTTCCACCTGATGCTCTTGGTCCCTTTCCATGGAGGGCTCATTGTCAGGCCACAGTTTTAGTTAGAATCCTAAGTGATACTCTAACTGTCCAGCTCTTCTGAAAGGCACAGCTCCATTTAGAGACAGGGGAATTTCTCTGAATGGCAATCATGTGGATGCTATTTATGAAGGCTTGGGCCACCACTGTCCTTGCCTTGTGGGTTCCACATACATATGTGATTCTCGGGTTACAGGTGTTCTTTTCCATTCCCTGCCTTTGCTGTGATGGAATACTGAGGATACGGACCAGGGCTTCAGTGTGGTAAGTAGATTGTCCTGCCTGATCCATGTCTGCACTGACAAGATGCTTTCCCCAGCCCTGAACTTTAGCTCTACACGTGGTTGGATCCTGGGCACAGCACAGGCATGCCATCTGTATGTGTATGGAAAAAGACTGACTCTTGATGGGTGGAACTCTGTGGCACTCTGAGGACATGTGTAATTGAGAAAAACTCCTTACCTGAAGATGCTCTAGGGGTCAAGTACAAGATAAGTGGTAGTAGTCACATTGCAGGTGCCAGGTGAAACATACTCGAATGCATTCCTGTCCTTTTATGCTGTGTTGTCCTCTTTCCTGCATTTCCTCTTGAGTTTGTTCTATCTCAGGTCTTAACCTTGCAACTGTTCTTGGCCTGAAGATTTGGCTGGTGTGGAAAATGTTTCCATAGTGTGTTCTGACTATAAACACTTGTACAAGCTGAGAATATGGCCTAGTGGCAAGACTGCTTGCGTCATATACATGTAGCCTTGGTAAGATTCCCCAGCACGACATATATAGAAAATGGCCAGAAGTGGCACTGTGTCTCAAGTGGCAGAGTGCTAGCCTTGAGCAAAAAGAAGCCAGGGACAGTGCTCAGGCCCTGATCCCAAGGCCCAGGACTGGCAAACACAAACAAACATACAAACAAAAATCACTTGTATGATTCTGGATGGATGTGCCTTTGTGCAGATGGAAGTCAGTCTTGGAGAAGACTATTTTCACCTTGATGTCTGGAATTGAGTTGGGTTAAATAATAAATCTAAATAATAAGAATGGTATCTCACAGATTTGTAAATATTTATATAAAGAGGTATAGGTTGAGCTGAATCCTAGACCCCCAACTGCTAGTGTTTTTCATTTGCTTAACTTGAACTATTGAGGGAGCTGGGCTCTGGTCCAGACCATGGGTATTTGAGCTGCCTGTGAGAGCCACGAGGAGTACCCCAAAACCAGTGGCTTGAGTCTCCTGTATGATTATATTTTCCCCTACATTTGAGGGAATGTTAACACTCTACATATTAATTTCTCTCTTAATTGATGAACCTCTTCATTGAGAACAAGTTGAGGTTTCTGAAAGTATTTGCATTTTCCTGGAGTACTTTTTCTGTCTTGTGGACTCTTGTTCTGAGAGTACCTGGTTATGGTTTGGCCCAATTGAGAAAGAGTTCAAGATGAAAAAAGTTGTTCAGGGTGACAGACACGGAAGTTGAACATTGCTGCTCCGTGAGATTTCTTGGCCCTGATACAAGTATCTCCAACAGGGTGGGGTGAGACCGTGCTTGTCATACCCAGTGCTGTTCTTCCTCCTCTGGGTAGATATTGCCATTGAAATGAGAGGACCCTTGGGCCCAAACACCTGGGCAAGGCATTTTCGGGAGTAGAGGTAACTTGTTCATAAAATCACATTGTGGAGATGCTGCCTGGGCTGGGAGTGTAAATTAATAGCAGTATTAGTGCCAGTAAATCCCAAAGCCTTGGATTCCTCAATACTGAAGTGAGGGAGCAGCTGCAGGAGATTGAGAATGGGCGGGGAAGGAAAGTGGTGAAGTCATAGAGAGGAGGAGGGGAGGAGGAGAAGTAGGTTCAAACCCAAACCCAAACCCAAACCCAAACCCAAACCAAAACCCAAAGTCAGAGCAAGGAAATAGCTCAGGGGTAAAGCGCTTGCATAGAACTCCTGAGGTTAAGGGTTCGATTCCTCAGATAGAACTAGGGGCCGGGCGGGGCGGGGCGGGGAGACAAGAGCCCCAGACTCCAGACCTCAGGTCCCAGGCCCCAGGCCTCAGTTTACCCAGGCCCCAAACCCCAGGCCCCAGGCCTCAGTTTATCCAGGCCCCACACAATGGGCCTCAGTTTACCCAGGCCTCAGGCCCCAGATGCCAGGACTGAGGCCCCAAGTATCAGTTTACACAGACCCAGGCCTCAGTTTACCCAAGCCTAAGGCCCCAGACCCCAGGCCCAGGCCTCAGTTTACCCAGACCCCAGGACCCAGGCCTCAGTTTACCCAGACACCAGGGCCCAGGCCTCAGTTCACCCAGACCCCAGGGCCCAGGCCTCAGTTCACCGAGGCCCCACACCCTGGGCCTCAGTTTACCAAGGCCTCAGGCCCCAGCCCAAGCCTCAGTTTACCCAGACCCCAGGCCTCAGTTTACCCAGGCATAAGGCCCCAGGCCTCAGTTTACCCAGGCCTCAGGCCCCAGATGCCAGGACCGAGGCCCCAAGTATCAGTTTACCCAGACCCCAGGCCTCAGTTTACCCAGGCCCCAGACCCAGGCCTCGGTTTACCCAGGCCTCAGGCCCCAGACCCCAGAACCCAGGCCCCAGGTCTCAGTTTACCCAGACCCCAGGCCCCAGACACCAGGCCTCAGTTTACCCAAACCCCAGACCCCAGGCCTCAGGCCCCAGAGCCAAGGCCCCAGGCCTTAGTTTACCCAGGCCCCAGACCCCAGGCCCCAGGCCAGGGCCTCAGTTTACCCAGGCCACAGACCCCAGGCTTATGAGCCACCGACCCCAGACCCCAGGCCTCAGTTTACCCAGGACCCAGACCCCAGGCTTCAGTTTACCCAGGACTCAGGCCAGAGACCCCAGGCCCCAGGCCTCAGTTTACCGAGACCCCAGGCCCCAGGCCTCAATTTACCCAGGCCCCAGACCCCAGGCCTCGGTTTACCCAGGCCTCAGGCCACAGACCCCAGAGCCCAGGCCCCAGGCCTCAGTATACCCAGACCACAGGCCCCAGACCCCAGGCCTCAGGCCCCAGACCCCAGACCCCAGGAGCCAGGCCTCAGTTTACCCAGGCCCCAGGCCTCAGTTTACCCAGACCCCAGACCCCAGGCCTCAGTTTACCCAGGCCTAAGGCCCCAGACACCAGGCCCCAGACCTCAGTTTATCCAGGCCTCAGGCACCAGACCCCAGGCCTCAGGCCTCCGTTTACCCAGACACCAGGCCCCAAGCCTCAGTTTACCCAGACCCCAGAACCCAGGCCTCAGTTTACCCAGGCATAAGGCTCCAGACCCCAGGCCACAGGCCTCAGTTTACCCAGGCCCCAGACCCCAGGCTCAAGGCTTCAGTTTACCCAGGCCTCAGGCCCCAGGCCCCAGACCTCAGGCCTCAGTTTACCCAGGCCTCAGGCCACAGACCCCAGACCCCAGGCCTCAGTTTACCCAGGTCACAGACCCCAGACCTCAGTTTACCCAGGCCTCAGGCCACAGACCCCAGACCCAACGCCCCAGGCCTCAGTTTACGCAGGCCCCAGACCCCAGGCCTCAGGCCCCAGACCCAAGTCCCAGGTCCCAGGCCTCAGTTTACCCAGACCGTAGACCCCACGCCCCAGGCCTCAGGGCCCAGACCCCAGACCCCATGGCCAAGGCCACAGTTTACCCAGGCCCCAGACCACAGGCCCAAGGTCTCAGTTTACTCAGGCCCCAGACCCCAGGCCCCAGGCCCCAGGCCTCAGTTTACCCAGACCGCAGACCCCAGGCCCCAGACTCCAGGCCTCAGGCCTCTGGCCCCAGACCCCAAATCCCAGGCCCCAAGCCTCAGTTAACCCATGGGTAGGGGGGGCGGTTTCAAGTGTCCCCAAGACCATTCTGGGCCTGTGGGTGGATGGGGGGCAGTTTCAAGTGTCCTCAGAGGCCTCAGGTGGGGGGGGGACTTTGCAGGGCAGTGCGGGGAGGAGCCGGGTGGGGAGCTGAGGGTCACGTGGCCTTCCCTCCCCATCCCCTATGAATCCCCCACTCTCTCCCTCCCCTCGTGTGTGCACACCCACAGGGTCGGAGGCCTCCAGACCCCAGACCCCAAGCCCCAGACCCAGACCCCAGGCCCCAGGCCTCAGTTTACCCAGACCCCAGGCCCCAGACCTCAGACCCCAGGCCTCAGTTTACCCAAACCCCAGGCTCCAGGCCTCAGGCTTCAGTTTACGCAGGCCCCACGTCCCAGGCCTCAGTTTACACAGACCCCAAGCCCCAGACCCTAGGCCTCAGGACCCCAGGCCCCAAGCCTCAGGTTACCCATGCCCCAGACTCCAGGCCCCAGGCCTAAATTTACCCAGACCCCAGACACCAGGCCTCAGGCCCCAGACCACAGGCCCAAGACCCCAGGCCCCAGGCCTCAGTTTACCCAGACCCCAGACCCCAGGCCCCAGACCCCCAGGACTCAATTTACCCTGACCACAGTCCCCAGGCCCAAGACACCAGGCCCCAGACCCTGGGCCCCAGGACTCAATTTACCCAGACCCCAGAACCAAGGCCCCAGTCCCCACACCCCAGGCCCCAGACCCCAGGCTTCAGTTTACCCAGACCCTAGCCCCTAGGCCTCAGCCCCTAGACCCCAGACCCCTGGCCTCAGTTTACCCAGACCCCAGACTCCAGACCCCAGAACCCAGACCCAGGCCCCAGGCCCAAGACTCCAGGCCCCAGACCCCAGATCCCAGACCCCAGACCCAAGGCCTGAGTCCCCAGACCCTAGACCCCAGGCCCCAGGCCTCAATTTACCCAGACCCCAGGCCCCATACCACAGACCCCATACCCCAGGCCCCAGGACTCAGTTTTCGCAGACCACAGTCCACAGGACCCAGGCCTCAGTTTATCTAGACCCCAGACCCCAGGCCCCAGACCTTAGATCTCAGAACACAGGCCCCAGGCCCAGGCCTCAGTTAATTCAAACCCCTGACCCCAAGCCCCAGACCCAGACCCCAGGCCCCAGGGCTCAGTTTACCCAGACCCCAGACCCCATACCCCAGGCCCCATACCCCAGACCCCAGGCCTCAGGCTCCAGGCCCCATACCTAGGCCGCAAGCCCCAGGCCCTAGGCCTCAGTTTACCTAGACTCCAGACCCCAAACCTCAGACCCCAGACCTCATGCTCCAGACCCCAAACCCCAGACCCCAGGCCTCCGGCCCCAGACCAGAAACCCCAGGCCCCAGGCCCCAAGCCCCAGACCCCAGACAACAGGCCTAAGACCTATTTTTATTCTTAATTTTACTATTATTTCATTATAATTATTTTATAATCATTTTAATTTTCATCATCATTTTATTATTTTTCATTATGTTATTATCATCATTATTTCATTATTTTTACTTATTATTTCATTATCATTACTAACATTTTATTATATTATATATAATATATTATATATTTTCTTTATTATCTTAGTATTATTTTTTGTTAACATCATTATTATTTTATTATTATATTATTTTCATTTTTATTTTATTATTATTTTCATAATATTATTATCATTATTTTATTATTATCTATTATTTTATTATAATTATAATAATTATTTATAATTATTTTATTATGCACTTTATTATTTTTATTTTCATATTATTATTTTATTTATTATTATCATTTTTATTATTATTTTATTTATTGTTTTATTGTTATAATTATTATTTATTATTTTATTATTATATAATTATTTTAATTTCATTATTAGTTATTATTTTATAATAATAATTATTATTATTTTATTCGCTCTATTATTATTGTTTTATTTATTGTTATTATTATTGTTCCCTCCTTGCACTCCAGGATTCGCGTGATTTTTATTTTCTAATCATCATCATCTTTAGGAATAATAATAATAATTCATAATAATAGTAATATAAGAGCTCCAATGATAATAATAATAGGAATAATAATAATAATAATGTAATAATGTCATGGCACCATTTGCATTGCATCATAGCATAATAATAATAAAATAACAGCTAATAATGAAATAATGACAATAATATGACAGGGAGAAGAACAGGGAGGGTAGGAATTCAGAAAGACACACTTGGAGACAGACAGACTGACGTGGCGACAGACAGACTGATGTGGGGACAGACACACAGGGAGACAGACTGGGAAACAGACATGGAAACAGATAGACAGACAGGGAGACAGACCCACAGATGGACAGACAGGGAGACAGACATGGAGACAGACATAGACAGACTGACAGACAGGGAGACAGACCCACAGACAGACAGGGAGGGAAGGAGACAGACAGACAGACAGATGGAAAGTCAGAGAGACGGACACAGACAGACACAGAGAGACAGACAGACAGACACACAGAGAGAGACAGAGAGACAGACATACATAATACAATAGACGCGGAAGTGTGTCTGTCCGTCTCCCTGTCTGTCTGTCTGTCCATCCGTCTGTCTGCTTCTCTGTCCAGGTGTCTGTCTGGGTGTCTCTTCCTGTCTTCCCGCCCGTCTGTCCGTCCGTCCGTCTCCCTGTCCGCAGGTCAGTCCATCCGTCTGCCTCCTTGTTGTCTGTCCATCCCTCCACTGGTCCGTCCATCTGTCTGTCGGTCTCCATCTCTCTGTCTGTCTGTCCATCCATCCGTCTGTCTGTCTGCATGTCTATCCGTCTATGTCTGTCTGTCTTTCTCCCTGTCTGTCTGTGCTTAAGCCTGTCTCACTGTCCGTCTGTCTGAACATCTCTTGTGTGTCCATCTGTCTGTCTGTCTGTCTGCCTCCCTCCCTCCCTGTCTGTCTGTCTATGTGTCGTCTCCCTGTTCGTCTGTCTCCCTGTCTGTGCATCAGTCTATGTCTGTCTCCATGTCTGTCTCCCTGTCTGTGGGTCTGTCTCCATGTCTGTCTGCCCATCCATCTACGTGTCTGTCTCCCTGTCCATCTGTCTGTCCATCCCTTGTGCGTCTGTCTGCCTGTCTGTCCATCTGTCTGTCTGTCTGACTCCCTGTCCGTCTGCCTGTCCATTTCTCTGTGCATCTGCTGTCTATCTGTCTGTCTCCCTGTTTGTCTATCTGTCTGTCTATGTGTCAGTCTCCCTGTCTCCGTGTTTATCCCTGTCTGTCCATCTGTCTCCCTATGTGTTCGTGTCCATGTCTGTCTGTCTGTCCATCTGCTGGATGTCTCCGTCTGTCCGTCTGTCTCCCTGTCTGCCCATTTGTACGTCTGCATGCCCATCTGTCTGTCTCCCTGTTTGTCTGTGTGTCCGTCCATCTGTCTGTATGTCTCCCTGTCCATCTGTCCGTCTGTCTGTCTGTTTCCATGTCTGTTCCCAGTCTGTCTCCCTGTGTGTCTGTCCCCACATCAGTCTGTCTGTCTTCATGTCTGTCTGTCTGTCTCCCTGTTTGTTCATCTGTCTGTCCATCTCTTGTGTGTCTGTCTCCCTATGTGTCCGTCTGTCTCCATGTCTGCCTGTCTGTCTGTCTGTCTGTCTCCCAGTCCGTCTGTCTGTCCACCTTTCTATGCATCTCTCTGTTGGTCTCTCTGTCTCCATGTCTGTCTGTTTGTCTCCGTCACTCTGTCTGTCTCCATGTTTGTTTCCCTGTATGTGTGTCCCCCTGTCTCCCTCTCTGTCCGTCCGTCTGTCTATGTGTCTACCTCCCTGTCTCCATGTCCATCTGAATCCCTGTCCATCTGTCCATCTGTCTATGTGTCTGTCCATCTCTTGTGCATCTGTCTGTCTCCCTGTCTGTCTGTCTGTACGTCTCCCCGTCTGTCCATCTCCCTCTCCGTCTGTCTCCCTATCTGTCTCTCTGTCCAGTTCTCTGTGTATCCGTCTATCTGTCTGTCTCCCTGTTTGTCTGTCTGTCTGACTATTGCTGTCCATTTCCCCATCTGTCCGTCTGTCCCATTTGTATGTTTGTCTGTCTCTCTATGTGTCTGTCTCCATGTTTGTCTGTCTGTCCATCTGCTGTCTGTCTGTCTCCCTGTCTGTCTCCCTGTGTCCCTGTCTGTGTGTCTGTCTCCATGCCTGTTGCCCTCTCTGTCCATGTGTACGTCTGCATGTCTGTCTGTCTGTCTCCCTGTTTGTGTGTCTCTGTGTGTGTCTGTCTGTGTGGTGCACCAACTGGCCCCGCCTGTCTGCGCCCCAGAGGTGTGTGGCTGTTGCGCTGCCTCCTGGGAGTGAGGCCCTGAAGAGCCCTTCCTGCCTCAGTCCCTGGGGGCGTGCTTGTTTGCAACACCTCCAGAAAGAGGGATCCCGGCTAACCCTGCCTGCCTTCTGGGTCCAGAACTGGAAAGGTGGATCTAGATGGCCACACCTCCCAGCCTTAAGACCATGTGTAGCAATATGGCGGCCAGCAGTAACCTGGGGGCGGTCCTGCTGGTGGTGACATAGACTTAGGCCGCCCCTTAGGGAGGTCCCATGGCCTTCTGCCCTTGACTGACAGCTCAGACCGCCAATCATAGCCCTCCTCTTCCTGCCGCCATTGCCCATACTTAAGATTGGGTTTGCTCCAATAAACAGAGAGCAGTCTTGAACTCCTCCCGAGTCAACTGACTGTCTAATCTCCGGCAGAAAGGTGGGTTGGGCTGCATGTGGGCGACTCGTGGCTTGTTACCTCTTCTGGGTTCACCCTCGGCAAGGTGCACTTTCTCACCTCTCCCGCTGGTCGGGAGAGCACCCGGGGTGCAGGGACCCCTGCGGCTGGCACCTGAATGTGGGCCCAGGACACAGGACACAGGAACTATCGGTGAGCCTGGTGAAGCGAGTCTCCATAGGTAAGTCTCCCCGGGAAGAATGGGGCAAACTCCAAGCCAGCTGTGTAATCCAGCCTTCCGGGTGCTGAGATTCACACTCCAAAATGCCGGACAGGATATTTCAGACTCCCAGGCTGTAAAGATTTGAGAGAAATTGACACATGCTGTCCCTTGGCTGGCGGAAGCTAATCCAATCTCCTGTGAGACGTGGGATCAGCTAGAGCAGGAAGTGGAAAGCAGGGAACTTGACCTGGGAGACAAGCTCCCTCTCGTATTTTTTCCAATCCTTCAGGCCCTTAAGGACTGCTTTGCCCCAGGCACAGTAAAGAAGGACTTCTGGGCCCGGGAGAGAGACAGCCCCCCTGCTGCTCAGGAGGAAAGGGGCTCAATGCCCCACCTCTAGGAGCCCACAGATGAGTATCAGGCTGGTCCCCTGGGTCCCGAGTTAAGTGCCTCGATCCCGACACACGTGATGGACGGGCGAGGTGGGGAACAGCCTCTCATCACCCTTCCCCCACCGGATGCTCCCTCCACCTAGTACAGCCCTGAGAAGGCCCCTCGAGGCCCGCAGCCACGGTTCTCGCTCACCTTGCATGGGCCCCCCAGCAGATGTTGATCCTGGATGCATTCCGACCTGGTGGCATTCCTGGGAAGCCCAGGACTTCAGAGAACTTAGAAAGGTAGTTACTGAGGAAGGACCTAGTTCTCCCTGGGCCGAGACCCTCCTCCGTGGCCTGGCTCATCGACTTTGCACCACCCAAGATTGGAGGAGCTTAGCTCAGACAAATCTTCCTAGACCACTGTACATAAAATGGTATGCCTTTTTTAGAGATGAGTGCTATGCTCAGGCTGAGAGAAACCAAGCTGCCGATCCCCCAGTTCCCATACTTTTGAAATGTTGTTGGGGTTCACTAACCAGTACACTACAAGCCTCCAACAGGCTGCTTTTCCTGCCCCTTATCAAGAGCAGGCGTGGGCCCTGGGATTGCCAGCATGGAGAATGTTAGGGGATGGCTCCTTGGAGCCCCCTATACCAGGAATTATTCAAAGGGCTACAGAGGACCTTGACACCTTTATCGACAGAATGGAAAGGAGCCTCCAGGGGAAGTTTCCTCCTGGACCCCCACGGGACCAGCTTGTCAGGGCTCTGGTGTGGGAGGGAATGACCACAGACCAAAAAGTATCCTGTACAGGGATGAAGGATAGATCTATGGAAAGCTGGATAATTGCCAGCAAGGATGCCAGTGCTCAGGCCCGCCGGACACAGTCGCTGACCGCTTCGCTTGCCATGGCACCTGCCCTTGCCTCTACCAGCGGGGCAAACAAAGGGGTCTGTTATGGGTGTGGCCACCAGTGCCACTTTAAGAGGGAGTATCCTACAAGCCCTGTAAAACCTGGTGCCTCATGAGGACAACCCTCAGCCCAGGCTAAGGCACTACCTAGAGCACCTTGCCCCCGATGCAGGAAGGGATTCACTGGCGAAGGGATTGTAAGTCCAGATTTGATGCCGAGGGAAAGCCTTTAAACTGATGGTGGGGCATCCTCCAACCCCGTCACCCAAAGGAGTCGACCAATCTAGTGACCAGCCTAGGGCCCACTGGACAGTCCTGATAGTCCTGGGAGTTAGGCCAAAAATGGACATCTTTATAGCAGAGAAAAGGTTCTAATGCTTGATTGCCACCGGAGCAGACTGGACCATATTAAGAAAAGAGGAGGTTCCCCCACAATGGAAGCTGACCCCTGGGCCTCCGATGAAGGGGGTGGCGGGGAAGGCTAGGCCTGAGAAAACCAGGGACTGGCTTACTTGGAGGGATGTCGATGGTAATCAGGGAGAAGTGTGCCCCCTAGTGATGTCTGGCCTAACAGCTAATCTGCTAGAACAGGATATTTTGGGGGAATCTGAGGCCTCTATTACTACAGGTCATGGCCTGTCAGGTTATCTTGATAGCTATCGGGGAGGGCCTCCTTCTGAGGCCTCAGGGCAGGAGGCTTCCATTCCCCTTATGAGGCCTCACCCCCAATCCTAAAGGCCACTGTTCCCACCATCCCTGCCATCCGATGGCTCCTGGGCCCCCCTGTGTGGGTGGAACAGTTGCCACTCTCCCTAGACAAACTAGAAAAATTAAGAGAAATAGTATTAGAGCAGTTGAGCTTTGGACATATCAGACCTTCGTTAAGTCCATGGAACAGCCCAGTATTTGTTATACAAAAGGCTACAGGCAAATGGAGAATGTTACAGGACCTAAGAAAAATTAATGAGTGGATGATTCCTGCAGGCACCCCCCTTACAAGGGCTGCCGTGGATCCCCTCCATTCCTCAGGATCTGACTCTTCTTGTAATAGACATCAAGGACTGTTTCTTTTCCATTTCCCTTGACCCTCAGGACTGTGAGAAGTTTGCTTTCTCCATCCCCTCGGTTAACTACCAGGGGCCAGACCAAAGATATGAGTGGGTAGTACTACCTCAGGGCATGGCTAACAGTCCAGCCTTCTGTCAACATTATGTGTCACAAGTCCTACAACACCTTCAGAGCCAGTCAGATATTACCTTATATGTTTATATGGATGATATTATAATTGGGGCAGCGGACGTCCGAGTATTGGACACCGCCTATAGGAAGCTTCGGACGCTTCTACAGAAAGGAGGATTGCACATATCTAAAGACAAGGTTCAGACCTTACCTCCCTTTAAGATTTTGGGGGCTGACCTTAGACTAGACTCTGTTTGCCCCCTCAAGCCTCAATTATCCTTTCAGTCATCCAATACCTTGACAGAGTTGCAAAAGCTTTTGGGTGAGGTTAATTGGCTAAGGTCTTGGCTTTACTTGCCTACAGAAGATTTGCTTCTGCTCTTTGACTCCTTAAAGGATAAAGCCCCCACTGATATTGTTACAATAACTCCATCACTTCAAGTGGTATTTCAAAAAATTCAGACGGCCTTAAATATGGCACAATTGGCCCGCTATAGGCCCGAATGCCCCCTTTGTCTCTGGATCATCCCTGGCTCAGAGCTTTCCTCAGCCGTCATTACTCAGGTAGGCGTGTTTCTCCAATGGGTGCATGCATCGGTAGGAGGGGCTCCCAGGGTTTACTCCCAGCTAGACCAGCTAGCTGACCTGGTAATTAAGGGCAGGGATACTTCCCTGAGACATTATGGGCAGGATCCTGATGTGCTAGTTGTTCCCTATCGGCTGTCAGATTTGGAGTGGGTTCAAAGAAACCATAACCGGGTGGCTAGTGCCTTAGAGGGCTTCATGGGGAAGCTGGACTGCCATTATGGCATGTCCAAATGGTTGACCTCATTTTCGAGGTTACAGTGGACTCCCCCCATACTTTTTTCCACCAAACCCCTTATTAAAGCCGTGAATGCTTTTACTGATGGAGGAAAAGTGGGGTCTGCCGCGGAGATATACTCCACCTCCTCCCCTGCCAATAAGGAGAAAAGCACCTGCTACTTTGAGCCAGTTACATGGTCTGCACAGTTTAAGGAACTGTATGCCCCCCTTGAGCAGTGCGGAGACGGACTCAACTCCAACCTTCCCTGGACTGAGCCAGATGGGTGGCTCCCCTACCCACTCCCCCTCATGGGAGAGACCCCCCCCCATGACCTCTGTGTTCTCATTTGCCTCTGTGCTTATATTGCCTCTGTATTTACACCTGGCCCATGCTAGGGCAAACAGGCTTCCCCTAGTTCTTAAGCAATGAGCCAGAGCTGTCCAGTCAGTGGTGGTCTGGCAGCATTGTGCTGCTTTTAGCCATTTGGAAACCCTGTGAGGTTGGTCATGGCCCCTACCAGGATGTGCAGTCTACTGGGGTGTACAGGTGTGAGGCAGAAATAGCAGGGCCTCCTCTTGAGCGCAGACCCCTCTCCCTCCGAGTTGCTTTTCTGGGGCTGGCAAGCCTCGCAGGCAGGATGGCCCGAAGAGCTAGGATGGCCAGCCAGTGACGGGTAAGGTCCCTCAGGGGGGACGACCTAAGACAGGTGCATTCTCGAGTAGGACATCCACCTCCTTATTAAACGAAAAAGGGGGAGATATGGGGCGCACCGACTGGCCCTACCTGTTCACACCCTGGAGGTGTGTGGCTGCTGCACCACCTCCCGGGAGTGAGGCCCTGAAGAACCCTGCCTGCCTCAGTCCCTGGGGGCGTGCTTGTTTGCACTGGAACCCAGAAGAGGGTTCCAGGTTAGCCCCGCCTGCCTTCCGGGTCAGGAACTGGAAAGGCGGCTCTAGCTGGCTGCGCCTCCCAGCCTTAAGACCATGTGCAGCAAGATGGCAGCTGGCAGTAACCTGGGGGCAGTCCTGCTAGTACTTAGGCCGCCCCTTAGGGAGGTCCCATGGCCTTCCGCCCTTGACTGACAGCTCCGACCGCCAATCATAGCCCCTGGCTCGGTACATTACACCCCTCCTCTTCCTGCTGCCATTGCCCATACTTAACATCAGGTTCGCGCTAATAAACAGAGCGGTCTTGAACTGCTCCCGAGTCGACTGACTGTCCAACCTTCAGCAGAAAGGGTGGGTTGGGCTGCGTTCAGGAGACTCGCGGCTCGTTACCTATTCTGGGTTCACCCTCGGCGGGGCGCGCCTCCTTGCCTCTCCCGCTGGTCAGGAGAGCGCCCGGGGTGCAGGGACCCCCTGCATCTGTCCATCCGTCGGTCTATGTGTTTGTCTCCCTGTCCATCTGTCTGTCCATCTCTTGTGCGTCTGTCTGTCTCCATGTCTGTCTCTATGTTTGCCTGTCTGTTGCCCTCTCATCTGTCTGTCCATCTGTCTGTGTGTCCGCCCATCCCTCCTTTTCCGTCTCCCAATCCACATGTCCGTCCCTCTGTCTGCCCCTTCATTCCTCTGGCTGGACTGTGTCTCTCTGTCTGGGAGACGCACCCAGCACCACCCAAGGAGGACTCAGTACCCAGCACCACCACCACCCAAGGAGGACTCAGTACCCAGCACCACCGCCACCCAAGGAGGACTCAGCACCAAGCACCACCACCCAAGGAGGACTCAGGTCTGTCTGTCCGTATGTCTGTCTGTGCATGGCACCCCCCACCCCCGAGGCACCAAGGCCTGACCTCACCGGGGCCCTGCCTCGTTTTCCCCATCCCCAAGAAAGGAGAATGAAATGCCCAGGAGCCAGGAAACCCCTAGGAGAAGCAAGAAAGGGGAAGAAGCGTCCACTCCCCGCCCGGAGCCCAGAACGTCAGGGCCCAGCTGCCCTGGGCTCCCCAGGACACCCCCCGGGGTCCACACCTGACACCCCCCCCAGACCCAAGACCGGTACCCCAGCCTCCCCCAACCCGACCCAATGTGCCAATGGCCTGCAGTGAGTGTGAAAGCCCCAGGGGTGACCAGGGAGGGGAGGGAGGGGGAGGGAGAGAGGGATGAGATCAAGGACCCCACCCCCCACCCACCCAACACCCACCCACCCACCATCCATCCACCCATCCACCCATCCACCCAATCATCCACCCACCCACCCATCCCCATTGCTCTTTCCACAGTGCTCCCCGGTCCCAGGCCTCCTGCCCCGATCCTCCCCTGGTGTGCGGCCTCCATCTTCCTCCCCCTCCTCCTCCTCATTCTCATGGCTGAAGCTCATCTGGGTAACTCACCTCCTTTCTGGTTCCTCCATCAGCCCGAGGGAGGATTTGAACTCAGTACCCTTGTATGGGTGATCCTGACCTCTCACCTTTGTTCCTCGTGACCCTCCCAACCCACCCAGAGACTCCCATGACACCTTCTGGAAGCTTCCCCGCACCCTCCTGACCCCCGAGACCCCACCCCCGACCTTGGGCCCTGCAACCCCTGACCCCGAACCTGACCTGGGCCTGACCTTCAACCCCAGGAGCTGGTGCTGCGTGGTCACCACCACCGAGGCCCGGTGCATCGTCGTGACCCTGGACAAGGGGTCGGTCACACTGCCGGTCAGTTGGGGAAACGAGGCACAACGGAGACACCATCCCCCCCACCCTGGGAGGCCACTGGAGGGGGCTGTGGGGTAAACTGAGACAGGGGTGGGCTGGCCCGCATTCCCTGGAGTTCCGGGGGGTAAGTTGAGGCATGGATGGACAGATGGGGCTCCCAGGTGCTCCGGGTTAAGTCAAGGCACTCCCCCTCCAATGTCCTCGTCAGACAATGTAGCTGCGACTTCTGGGATCTCCTGTGGCACCAGGGAGCTGAGTTCGAGGTTATGCTCACCATGGCCAGGAGGCCTCTGACCCAAGGCCTGGGGTTCACCAACCCAAGTGAGGCCCTGAGGGTCCGGATGGGGGGCAGGGATCGAGGGTCACGGGTCATGGGTTGAAGGGTCAGGGGTCATGGTGTTGAAGGGTCAGGGGTCATGTGTTGAAGGGTCAGGGGTCATGGGGTTGAAAGGTCAGGTGTCGTGGGGTTGAAGGGTCAGGGGTCATGGGGTTGAAGGGTCAGGGGTTGTGGGGTTGAAGGGTCAGGGGACACTTCTCTCACCCCCCCGGCCCTCCACCGCCCCCCGCCCCCACCATGTCATTTCCCCAGTCCTTGCGTGTCACCTGCTGGAGGCCCGAGCCCTGAACTGCTCGTGGGCGCCGGGGCCGCAGGTCCCGCGGGGCATGCAGTACTCCTTCAGGATCCGGGACTCCAGGTGGCGCCACCCCTGTCGGTTTCAATGCCCCCCCCCACCATTGTCGGTTTCTAATGCCTTCCTCCAGGCCATTGTCTGTTTCTAACGTCCCCCGCTTACACTGCCATTGTCAGTTTCTAGCGCCCCCCCCCTTTTGGCCATTGTCAGTTTCTAATGCCACCTCCGTTGGCCATTGTTGGTTTTTAACAGCCCCCCTTCTGCTATTGTCAGTTTCTGACCCCCACCCCCCTTCCAGGCCATTGTCAGTTTCTAAGGGCCCCTCCAGCACATTGTCAGTTTCTAATGTCCCCCCCTTCGGCCATTGTAAGTTTCTAATGCCCCCCCCCTTCCCCCAGGACCGGCCTGTACCACAAGTGCTGTGCGCGACTCTGACCTCCAGGTGGAATGCATCCTCCCCGACCTCCCGGGCCTCTGCGCCCAGACCTACGCCCTGGTCACTGGCTTGGGCCCCGTGGGCCCCGTCTGCTTCCTGGACGCCTGGCTCTATGCCCGTGACATTGGTGAGGGCGGTTTTGAGTACCCTTGGGACCACCCAGGGCGGTTTCAAGTGTCCCAGAGACAACCGAGGGCAGTTTAAAGTGTCCCCGAAACCACCGAGGGTGGATTCAAGTGTCCCCAAGACCACCGAGAGTGGTTTCAAGTATCCCCACGAGCACCTTGGTGGATGGAGGGCAGTTTCAAGTATCCCCAAGACCACCCAGGGCAGTTTCGAGTGTCCCCCACGGCCCCCAAGAGAAGTTTCAAGTATCCCCATGACCATCCAGGGTGGTTTTAAGTGTCCCCGAGACCACCGAGGGTGGTTTCAAGTGTCCCCACGAGCAGCTTGGTGGATGGAGGGTGGTTTCAAGTGTCCCCACGAGCACCTTGGTGGATGGAGGGCAGTTTCTACTGTCCCCACGAGCATCCAGCATGATTTCGAGTGTCCCCCATGACCCATAAGGGCAGTTTCAAGTATTCACGGGACCACCAAGGGCGGTTTCGAGCTCCCCCCACCCCACCCTGTTTCCCTTCATTCATCTGTGGCAGTTTCCAGAACACTTCGACGCCCCGCGGAACGTGAGCGTTGCCTGCAGCCCCCGGGGCTGCCAGGGATGGTGGGTGCCACCCAGGACCTGGAGGCGGCAGAGCAAGCACAACTTCCGGTAGCAGGTGGACCTGTGCACGCGGATGGGTCATGGGAGTACTCGGTCCAGCACTGACGGGGAGTACTCAGTCCAGCACGGGTCGGGAGGGGGTGGGGTTCCAGATTGGTGTGGGATGGGAGTACTCAGTCCAGCACCGGAGAGGGATGGGAGTACTCAGTCCAGCACCAGGGAGTACTCGGCGCAGCACCCTGGAATACTCCGTCCCACACTGGCAGGGAGTACTCAGTCCAGTACAGGCCTGGAGGATGGGTTTTAGTATTGGTGTGGGATGGGAGTACTCAGCCCAGCACCGGGGAGTACTCGGCACAGCACCTGGGAGTACTAAGCACAGAACCCAGAAGTACTCGGTCCAGCACCCCGTCACGCAGTCAGTGCTGACTGAGGCCTGTGCTATGTTCTTCTAGCATGGCGCCAAGCTGGTCTCGCAGGACTCACCTGTGAGTGCTCCCCTCCCCCCACCCGCTGTGCCCAGGGGCCTCAACCTCGCGACCACACCCTGATCCACCCGGTGCCTCAGTTTACCCCCGCCCCATGGTGTGTCTCCGCCCAGATCGAGGTCTCGGGAGACTCAGGCAACTCCTATGCCCTGCTGGGCCTCAAACCTGGGCCCCGACAGGCCCTGCACGTCTGTGCCGGGGACTCCCGCACCCTGACCTGGGGCTACTAGAGCGACATGGTGGAGTTTGGTGAGCCAAGGGCAGTTTCCAGTGTCCCGACGACCACCCAAGGGCGGTTTCCAGTTTCCCCAGGGCAGTTTCAAGTGTCCCCTGGGGGAGAGAGTCTGTGGGGGCAGTTTCAAGCGTACCCAAGGCAATCATGTGTGGATTGATGGAAGGTGGTCTCCAGTGTCCCCATGGCGGTTTCAAGTGTCCCCAGGGGGAGGGGTTCTGAGTAGGGGGCGGTTTCAAGTGTCCCCAGGGGTAGGGGTTCTGGGTGGGGGGCGGTTTCAAGTGTCTCCAGGACCATTTTGGGCCTGTGGGTAGATGGAGGCGGTTTCAAGTGTCCCCAGGGACAAGGGATCTGGAGGGGTCCGTTTCAAGTGTCTCCAGGGTGGGGAGGGGTCTGTGGGGGCCGGTTTCAGGTGTCCCCATGGGGAGAGGCTCTTGGGGGGCCGGTTTCAAGTGTCTCCAGGACCACCTTGGGCCTGTGGGTGGATGGAAGGCGGTTTCAAGTGTCCCCAGGGTGGGGTGGTTCTGTAGGGGGCGGTTTCAAGCGTTCCCAAGGCAACCCTAGGCCTGTGGGTGGATGGAGGACAGTTTCGAGTGTCCCCCATGGCGGTTTCACGTGTCCCTGGGAGAATAGGGATCTGGGTGGGGGGGCGGTTTCAAGTGTCCCCAAGACCATTCTGGGCCTCTGGGTGGATGGGAGGCGGTTTCAAGTGTCCTCAGAGGCCTCAGGTGGGGGGGGGGGCTTTGCAGGTGGGATTCTGCGGGGAGGGGTTGGGCAGGGAGCTGAGGGTCACGTGGCCCTCCCTCCCCATCCCATGTGACCCCCCCCCCTCCCCGTCCCTCCCTCCCCGCGTGCGCGCACACCCACAGGGTCGGAGATTTCAAGGATCCCCGCCAGGCCGGCCACACTGCACCTGCTGCTTCAGCGGTGCTGGGGTTGCAGGGCCTGGGCTGGGGCTGTGGGAGGTGAGCAGGGATCCAAACCGGGGGCCCCCGGGGCGTGGGTGGGGGGGAGCAAGGCATTGTGGGCCGTGCGGGAGGCCGGGATTCGAACTCACGTCCACCGGTCTGTCCGCCCCACAGGCTCCTGAGCGCCCCCATTCCCCCCGCATCAGCGACAAGGTGACCGGCGGCCCCGACCAGGTGAGGACAGACGGACGGACGGACAGAGGGACAGAGGGACACGGGGGGCTGGGGATGGGGGGTGATGGACAGACGGCAACAGGAACTGAGACAGGGACAGACACGGAGACAGACGGACGGACGAACGGACAGGGAGACGGACGGACAGATTAGCAGACAGACAGACAGACGGACTGGGAGACAGATGAACAGACCTGGAAACAGACAGGCATGGACAAGAGACAGGCAGACAGACGGATGGACAGATGGACATGGAGACAGACAGGGAGACGGACAGACAGACACACAGCAGACAGACGGACAGACGGACAGACAGGGAGACAGATAAGCAGGACAGACAGACTTGCAGGCGGACAGGGAGACAGACAGACAGACCTGGAGACAGGCAGACGACAAACAGACACAGATGGACGGACAGACAGATGGACATCATGGAGACAGACAGACACGAGAGGGAGACGGACAGATGAGCAGACGGTCAGACACACAGGGAGACAGACAATCACGGACAGATGGATCTGGAGACAGACGGACAGACTGAGCAGACGGTCAGACAGACAGACTGAGAAACAGGGAGACAGACAGACGGACGGATGGACGGACAGATGGACAGATGAGCAGACGGGCAGACAGACCTGGAGACAGACGGACAGATGGACAAATGGATGGACGGACAGACACACAGGGAGACAGACGGACAGACAAACAGATGGACGGACACACGGATGGACACACGGACAGATGGACAGCCGCGCGCCTCCCCACCCTCCTCCACTGGGAGGAGGAGGAGGCGGTGGAGGAGGAGGCGGCGCCATGGCCCATGGAGGAGCTGAGCCCGCAGCCAGGGCCCTGAACATGGCGGCCGCCGGGGTCACCACAACCCCCACCCCCCCACACGCATGTACCCAGGGTGCTGGGTGCTCAGTCCTCCTCACATGCCTCCACACGAGGTGCTGCGTGCTCAGTCCTCCTGTGTGGGTGCTGGGTGCTCAGTCCTCCTGTGTTAGTGCTGGGTGCTCAGTCCTCCCACGGTGCCTCCATACGGGGTGCTGGGTGCTCAGTCCCCTGTATGGGTGCTGGGTTCTCAGTCCTCCTGTGTGGGTGCTGGGTGCTCAGTCCTCCCCCGGTGTCTGCATACAAGGTGCTGGGTGCTCAGTCCTCCCATGCCTCCACACAAAGTGCTGGGTGCTCAGTCTTATGTGGGTGCTGGGCACTTAGTCCTGTGTCCCACAAGAGGTGCTGGGTGTTCAGTCCTCCTCCCGTGAATCCACAGGAGGCGCTGGGCATTCATTTCTCCTCCTGTGCCTCCACACGAGATGCTGGGTGCTCAGTCCTCCTGTGTGGGTGCTAGGCACTCAGTACTCCTCCCGTGCCTCCATGAGGGGTGCTGGGTGGTTGGTCGCTCTCTGGGGCTGCAGGGCCCGGCTCGCTGTCTGTCGCTTCGGCTGCCCACAGGGGAAGGGAGAGATGGACGGACGGGTGGACACAGAGACAAGGAGGGAGACAGACAGACAGGAACAGACACTGAGACAGACAGACAGACGGGGTGACATGGACTGAGACAGATGAACAGATGGACAGACAGTTAGAACGGGAGACAGTCAGGCAGCTAGAGAGACACAGACGGATGGACAGGGAGACGGACAGACGAACAGACGTACACACAGGGTGACAGACAGACAAACAGGGAGGCGGACGGACAGACGGACAGGGAGACGGATGGACGGACAGACGGATGGACTGAAAGAGAGACAGAAAGACAAACAGGGAGACAGACAGATGGAGAGACAGACAAACGGACACAAATGGATGGATGGACAGGGAGACTGATGGACGGACAGACGGACGGATGGACAGACGGACAGACAGATGGACGGACAGACGGACGGATGGAAAGACAGAGAGACGGACAGACAGGGAGGACAGACAGACAAATAGGGAGACAGGGAGACAAACAGATGGACAGACAGGGAGATGGACGGACAGACGAACGGATGGACAGACAGACATACAGACACACAGACGGACAGACAGGCAGGGAGACAGACACAGACGGACAGATGCACAGACAGATAGACAGACGAATGGACAGACAGATGGACAGACGGATGGACAGACAGACGGACAGACGGATGGACAGGGAGACAGAGACAGACAGACAGACAGACAGGGAGACAGATGGATGGACAGACAGACAGAGATGGACAGATGGACGGACAGGGAGACAGATGGACAGACTGATAGACAGACATACGGATGTACAGGGAGAGACAGACGGACAGACGGACGGACAGATGGACAGACGACAGACGGACAGACAGGGAGACAGACGGATGGACAGACAGACAAGGACCAATGAACGTAGACAGATGGACGGACGCACAGAGCGACAGGCGCACAGGGTCCCAGGCCTGGGGACAGACAGACAGCCCCCAACCACCCAGCACCCAGTACCTAGTACCCAGCCAATCAGCATCCAGTACCCAGCTACTCAGCACCCAGCCACCCAGCTACCCAGAACCCAACTACTCAGCACCCAGCTACCCACCACCTAGTACCCAGCACCTAGTACCCAGCCATCCATCACTCAGCACCCAGTACCCAGGACACAACCACTCAGCACCCATCACCCAGTATCCAGCACCCAGCCAACCAGCCCCCAGCACCAAGCTACTCAGCACCCAGACACCCAGCACCCAGTACCCAGCTATCCAGCACCCAGTACCCAGCACCCAGAACCCAGCCACCCAGCAAGCCAGCACCCAGTACCCAGCTACTGAGCACCCAGTTCCCAGGACTCAGCTACTCAGACCCCAGGTACCTAGTACCTAGCACCCAGCACCCATCTACCCAGTACCCAGCACCCAGCTAGTCAGACCACAGCATCCAGCTACTCAACACCCAGCTACCCAGCACCCAAACACCCAGCACCCAACCAACCAGCACCCAGGCACCCAGTACCCAGCCCCCAGCCAACCAGCACCCAGTACCCAGCACCCAGCTACCTAGTACCTAGCACCCAGCACCCAGCACCCCCAGCTTGCACATTGCACACCCGTTTATCACTTTACCCTGTTTAGTCTCCACTGCCACCGCCCCGCCCAGCTGCTTCATAACACCCCCCGCCCGCCCATCCCCTTTCCTGCCCTGGCCTGCGGCTTCCTGTGCCACAAACAAAAACAACAGAAAACCGCCAGGGTGGGGCAGGGATGGCCAAGGAAAGGGACCGTTTCCCCCGGGGGCTGGGAGGGGGAAGTGGCGGTTTCAAAACAGAAGTAACCCAGAGTCACCCGCAGGGGTTCAGGGACCTACATGGCGTCGGCACCTTATCCAGGTGGCAGCCTCTCTCTTTCCATCTCTTTCTGCCATACTTCCCATGGGAGAGGGAGCTACATGGCATCTGCACCTTACGCAGGTGGCAGCCTCTCTCTCTCTCTTTCTCTCTCTCTTTCTCTTTGCCATAGTTCCCACAGGAGAGAAAGCTACATGGCATCTGCACCTTATCCAGCTGGCAGACTCTCTCTCTCTCTGCCATAGTTCCCACGGGAGAGGGAGCTACATGGCATCTGGACCTATCCTGGTGACAGCCATTCTCTCTGTCTCTCTCTGCCATAGCTCCCTCTCTCCCTCTCTCTCTCTCTCTCTGTCTCTGCCATAGCTCCCACAGGAGAGGGAAATACATGGCGTCTGCTCCTTATCCCGGTGGCCGACCCTCTCTCTGTCTCTCTTTCTCACTCTCTCTCTCTGACATTGTTCCCACGGGAGAGGTAGCTACACAGCATCTGCACCTTATCCAAGTGGCTGCCTCTCTCTCTGTCTCTCTCTCTCTTTCTCTGCCATAGTTCCCACGGGAGAGGGAGCTACATGGCATCTGTACCTCATCCATGTGGCAGCAGCCTCTCTCTCTCTTTCTCTCTGCCATAGTTCCCACGGGAGAGGGAGCTACATGGCATCTTCACCTTATCCAGCTGGCAGACTCTCTCTCTCTCAATCTCTTTCTCACTCTCTCTCTCTTCCATAGTTCCACGGGAGAGGGAGCTACATGTCGTCTGCACCTTATCCAGGTGGCAGCCTCTCTCTCTCTGCCATAGTTCCCATGTGAAAGGGAGCTACATGGCATCTTCACATTATCCAGTTGGGAGCCACTCACTCTGTCTCACTCTCTCTGCCATTGTTAACACCGGAGAGGGAGCTACATGGCATCTTCATCTTATCCAGATGGCAGACTCTCTCTCTCTCCCTCTCTTTCTCACTATCTCTCTCTCCACCATAGTTCCCGCAGGAGAGGGAGATACATGGTGTCTGCACCTTATCCTGGTGACAGCCTTTCTCTCTGTCTCTCTCTGCCTTAACTCCCATGGGAAAGGGAGCTACATGGCGTCTGCCTCTTATCCACGTTGCAGCCGCTCTCTCTCTCTCTCTCTCTCTCTCTCTCTCTCTCTCTGTCTCTGCCATAGCTCCTACGGGAGAGGGAGCTACATGGCGTCTGCACCTTATCCCAGTAGCAGCCTCTCGCTCTGTCTCACTCTCTGCCATAGATAACATGGGAGAGGGAGCTACATGGCATCTGCACCTTATCCAGCTGGCAGACTCTCTCTATCTCTCAATCTCTTTCTCACTCTCTCTTCCATAGTTCCTATGGGAGAGGGAGCTACATGTCATCTGCACCTTATCCAGGTGGCAGCCTCGCTCTCTCTCTCTCTCTGCCATAGTTCCCATGGACGAGGCAGCTCCATGGCGTCTGCCCCATATCCAGGTGGCAGCCTCTCTCTCTCTTTCTCTCTCTCTCTGCCATAGTTCCCCCAGGAGAGGGAGCTACATGGCTTCTGCACCTTAACCAGGTGGAAGCCTCCCTCTCTTCTCTCTCTCTCTGCCATAGTTCCCACAGGAGAGGGAGCTACATGGCATCTGCACCTTATCCTGGTGACAGCCTTTCTCTGTGTCTCTCTCTGCCTTAACTCCCATGGGAGAGGGAGCTACATGGCGTCTGCACCTTATCCATGTTGCAGCTGCTCTCTCTCTCTCTCTCTCTCTCTCTGTCTCTGCCATAGCTCCTACGGGAGAGGGAACTACATGGTGTCTGCACCTTATCCAGGTGGTAGCCTCTCTCTCTCTCTCTGCCATTGTTCCCACAGGAGAGGGAGCTACATGGCGTCTGCACCTTATCCCAGTGGCCGACCCTCTCTCTGTCTCTCTTTCTCACTCTCTCTCTTTGCCATAGTTCCCACGGGAGAGGTAGCTACACAGCATGTGCACCTTATCCAGGTGGCAGCCTCTCTCTCTGTCTCTCTCTCTCTGCCATAGTTCCCACGGGAGAGGGAGCTATATGGCGTCTGTACCTCATCCAGGTGTCAGCCTTTCTCTCTCTCTCTCTCTGCCATAGTTCCCATGGGAGAGGGAGCTATATGGCGTCTGCACCTCATCCATGTGGCAGCCTCTCTCTTTCTTTCTCTCTGCCATAGTTCCCACGTGAGAGGGAGCTACATGGTGTCTGTACCTTATCCCGGTGCAGCCGCTTGCTCTGTCTCTCTCTCTGCCATAGTTAACACGGGAGAGGGAGCTACATGGCATCTTCACCTGATCCAGCTGGCCGACTCTCTCGCTCTCTCTCTTTCTCACTCTCTCTCTCTCTCTGCCATAGTTCCCATGGGAGACTGATCTACATGGCGTCTGCACTTTATCCAGGTGGCAGCCTCTGTCTCTCTCTCCCTCCCTCCCTCTCTTTCTGCCATAGTTCCCAAGGGAGAGGGAGCTACATGGCGTCTGCACCTTATCTGTCTGGATCTGAACGATCCCTTTTCTCCCCGATCTCCCGGGGAGAATACTTGAACCCCAAAATCTATGAAACAGCACTCGGCCTTGCCTTCCGTTGGCAGAAGGCCAAAGGCGTACTCTTATGGACTTGCGCTAAGTTGAGGAAAGGTTGCTGAAGCCTCCCCTCCCCCCAGTCCCCTCACATGTTACTAGGAGTGGGGGCGGAAAGAAGGCATCAGGGACACGCTGCTATGGTGGGATGTGTCTCCGCCCTCCGAGGGTGGGCCAGAGCTATTTATTATGACAAAGGCATAAGGGGAAGGACTTGAGGTGACTGCCTGATTGGCTGACTGTGCTGTCACTGAAGTGATCCTGGAACCTCCTTTCTGGGCCGGGCAACCATCATGGTGGCATGCACGCGCTGGCCTCCCAAGGGGCTGAGGGGCTTTTCTGGCTGAGGCCGGAAGGTGGGATGGGCTCCCTCCCTTTGTCCCTGGGCTGGGGGAAGGGCATCGTCTCGCTGTTGGTGCCCTTCTTCCACCAGGACCCCAACAGTCCCCAACATCTCCCCCTCTTTGTTTTTTTCAATGAGCAGGGGATGCTATAAATACATGGCATGTGTGGGCATAGGGCAAATGCTGACATAAGATCTGTGGTGCCCCTTCCACATAACTGGGGTGAGGGGTAGGTAAGGGTCCATCTGTCTGTCTGGCTTTGTCCAGAAGTCCAAATCCTCAGCTGGTTTCTGCCAAGTGCAGGAAGGTGCAGACATCAGCCCTCTTTTGGTGGTGAGGTAGAAGCTGAAACTCTGCAATTCATGGCAGTTCACAGTAGCTGATAACTCAAACATAAGTGATTAGTAAAACATTCTTTTATATAATTATTGAAGCCAAGGTGCTAAACCTTTGCGCTTACTTTAAAAAAACTTTTCTATCATAAAACATTGGGGTTAAGTGTCAATACCCTCAGCTCCTATTTTCTTTCCAACAGGACTCCCCAAGTCTAGCAGCAGGGGGAGAGGAAAGGAAGAAGCATGGTGCAAAATTCCTTTAGTTTCTTTGCATGACGCTGTAGGCAGTATTGCCACGGCAAAACTTTGAGCCATGAGACGCTCAAGAAAGAATCTAGAAAGCAAACAAGGAAAGGAAGCTTGGTTGCCTCCTACCATATGCAGTCCTACTTTCCATATTTCCATGGAAGAGCAGAAGTCCAACATGGTCCTCCTTTTCCTGGAGAGAACAAGAAAACATTTCTCTAGAGCGGGTGCTCTGGGTTTAATTTTCCAATCTGGAAAAACACATATACTGTACTCCATCCCACACTGATTCAGGATGATTTAAAATTTTTTGATAATTAACATAAGCATAACTATCCTTAATTAATCCTGGGAAACCCCCCTTTTGTTTTTTTTAAATTATGACACCGGCGGCCACCAGGCAAGGAGTATGGGTGGAGGTCTCTTCTGTAGCTACTTCCTGCTGTCAAGGGGGCGACGTAAATCAAGGGCCGGGCACCGTCCAGTGTGGCTGGCAAAAGTTCCCATCATTACCACGAGAGTGGTCAATGGGGCCAGAGAGTGCTATGGTTTTCTCCAGCCCCTCCTGCATCTTTGGGCATACCCAGAAGTTTCCAAGGCTGGTGCCTCCGGGGTTCAGGTCTGTGCTATGGTGACGGCTATGAACGGCAAATTTCCAATTGGTGATCTCAGCAAGAGATGTTATTCTGTCAAAAGACACTTTTGAAAAAGTCAGGCAAAGTATTGACAAGTTCTCAGAGCTGGTTGGCATGAATGGCATAGAACACACCCTGGGCATAAGCCAGGAACAGTTTATGCTCCAAGCATAAACCCAATTGTAAAGTGAACAGGTAAGGAGAAATGACTGAAAGAAGTGTTTAATGATAGAAAACCGGTTTGGTATAACCAGTCAGAGGCAAAAAATAAATAAATAAATGTATATATATATATATATATATATATACAACTGATATACAACTGGCAGAAAAGAAGAAAATGGACAGGAATTATCTCTCTCGATTTCCCGGCTCTGATCCATTTTGAAAGGATAAAACAAGGCAGCTCCCTTTAGGACAACATGACACCATTCTCCTCTTGCTCCACTCCACCTTTCCATCTCCTGGACTGGCTAAGTCCCAGGACTTTCAACGTTTGTTGCTGGATTTGCATTTTCCCATCCGCGTTTGAACTCGGGACCTGAGCACTGTCCCTGAGCACTTTTGTTCAAGGCTAGTGCTCTACCACTTGAGTCACGGTGCTGCTTCAGCCTTTTGCTGGTTCTCTGTGGTTGAGCTCTCAATCTGGCTCATTGCCGTTTAACGGGGAGGTGGGATTTTAGAGAGATTTTTCTTTTCGCCCGGGCTGGCTTTGAACTGTATCCAGGGAGTCTTAGTCATACAAGCCCTTTTTTATCTCCAATTGAGCAACAAGGAAAAACAACAGAGATAATCCATTTGTAACTTGTTGAAAACTGACCAAAAACTGCTTGTTAAGGTTTTGCTATAACACTTAGAGAACATGAAATTTATATGCCATCAACTTGAATCACGCCATTTAATCTCACTGGCAAGTGAAAGAGAACACAGATAAAAGCAGTGTGGAATCCTCATTACCAGCAGTGGCTGTGTCCCTCATCCCAATCTGGCAAGTTCCATGCCATGGGATGGAGAAATCTAGGCAAGGCTGCAGTGGCATCTCTGGATAGATTGTCACATCTCGCTCTGGGTTGCCTGTAAAATTTCTATATAGATTGGTTATAGTGTTTAAATTTTTCCCAGCATTTCTGGCTCTGGTATACTGATGCCCTTCTGGTTTAAGCAGGGTGAAAAGAATTTTTTTTTTTTGGCCAGTCCTGGGCCTTAGACTCAGGGCCTGAGCACTGTCCCTGGCTTCCTTTTGCTCAAGGCTAGCACTCTGCCACTTGAGCCACAGCGCCACTTCTGGCCATTTTCTGTATATGTGGTGCTGGGGAATTGAACCCAGGGCCTCATGTATACAAGGCAAGCTCTCTTGCCACTAGGCCATATCCCCAGCCCCTGAAAATACTTTCTTAATCACAAAATTCACCTGGCTAGCTCTGTGGCCACTAACATAACTATCGTGATTTAACCTGGAGTAACTGTTAGGAGAGGGCTATTTATGAACCCAACTCTAATCTTGGGAGAAGATCGTCAGTAGTGGAACCAGGCAGTTTGGGAACAGACTGTGGTGGCAGCTTCCTGTATCCAGGGGCTGCCACCGTCCATGTGGCTAGCACATACGTCGACCTGCATCCTATAGAGCAATATATTAATCCTGGGTCAGGAAAGTTGAGGTTAATAGTCACATTTGTATGAAGCAATCCCAATTCCTTGATCTTGAGAGTTTATGAGAACACAGGAGAGAAAAATGGGAAGGTAAAATCTTAATTTATGCCAAAGAGTTGTTAAGACTAGATGCACACTTAACTTTCAACACACAGAATATAAAATAACACACTGGTTTTATACCATTGTACTTTTACCACATGTTGCATATTTGAACCTTATGGAATTTTTTTATAGACACCTTTGTTTGTATCGAACATTGGGCTAAAGACCTATTTGTCTTGCTTTTAAATCTTACCAACAACCACACACGCACACACACCCACACACAAAAAAGTACCTGAGTGCTCTTAAAATTGCTTTGATTGGCCATTTAAGTTTTCTGGAATTCCAGCGGCAAATGGTACTAATTTGCCTATAACAGAACCACGTGGTTGAATAAAAAACAAAAAGGAAACCTCTGTTAATCACATACTCCCAACATGACAATTTTTTAAATCACAGCGGACAAGCAAACCCTTTTATCCATTCAGAAAAACTCCAGTTGTTTTTGTATCTTTAAACTGGTAAACATGGAAGTACAATTGCCGTATCAAAACTTTGTTTTTCCCTTTAATATTTTGATTTAGTTCATGATTTGAAGGTTTCCCTGGCTTTAATCCTGCCTGCAGCCATAAGTCTGACTTGGAGAAGCAACGTGCAGGCAAGCACAGCGGGGTGCTAGCCCCACCCATCGGTAGCACAATCGCTGGAGGCTTGTTAAGTCCGAGTCCCCACCCAGCCCAGGGGAGTCTGGCATGCCCCTCACCTGGGGGGAATGGGTGGGACCCCGCCTTCAAGATGGAGGACTCCATTGTGCACCATGTGTGTTAAGTCAGAGAAAACAGGATTCAACCAACTACAGGCAGAACTCAACCGAATTTCTGAGCTTAACAACCATCAACTCTTTTGTTCCCTTAGTGGCGGGGGGAGGGAGCCAGGCACAAAGCAGTTTCCGCCCCAAACCACGGTCACGGGGCTGCAGCAGGTCGAGCCACTCGGGCCGCTGCCGCCGCTGCTGCCACCCGCGCCCCCGGCCCCTGGCCCCGCGGAGCCTAAACTGCACTCCGTGCCCGGCCTGCAAAATGACTCTTCCCAGCGCTGCTTCCCAGGGGCGAAGCCTCGCTCAACGCTGCCCACCATGTCCATTGACCAACTAGAGAAAACTTAACATTAACCCCTTTTTTTTGTTTTTGTTTAACTCCATCTGCAGCCGCAAGCCTGCAAATGACAGGCAGATGCAGCAGGGGTCCTTTCGACCACTCTGGGGCCGCAGGCAGGCCGCTGGCTCTGCCCAGCCGCTGCGAGCCCCTCAGCCCGGCCCAAAAGCAGCCCTCTCCTGAAAGCTCTGCCGCCGCCATGCCGCGGCTTCCCACATGGCGGAACTGCGCTCCCGTTGTGCCGCGCTTGGCCCACCATGCTCGACTGCCCAAATACTTCCGCACTAGACGCCCGGCGCTGCCCGAGGCCATGTGGGCCTCAGCGCACGCAGCTAGCAAACCCGGGGCCGCGCGGAGCCCAGACTGTACTCCGCACCTGGCCCGCCACCTGACTCCCGCCAGTGCTGGCTCCCGGGACTCGCGAAGCCCTGCTTAGCGCTGCCCGCAGCTGGCGAGGATGCCAAACCGCTCCGGCGATCATGCCACAGCCACTCTCAGGCGCTCGGCCGCCTGCTGTTTCTCAAGCACCACTGCGGGGCCGCGCCATCTGGTCCAGGGCGCACAGAGCAGGACCGACTCCAGCCCGAGGCCACCGTCCTCCTGCTCCCACCCCACTGCTCCACTGCCACGTTTCCGCGGGAGGCCCGCCCCGCTCCCTCCCCCGCCTGGCACCAAATAGCCACAGTGGGGCAACTCTCTGGCGCTGCACCACGTCCAGCGAGCCCATGCCAGGTCTGCCTTCTCTCCATGCTACTACCCCATCTGGATGGGCAGGACCCTCCTCTAAAAGCCTACTTAGCACAATCTGTGGGGATATTGTACCCCGAAATTCCAGGCCAGGCGATCAGCCCCGCGTGGGCGCCATAATGTCGGGATCTGAACGATCCCTTTTCTCCCCGATCTCCCGGGGAGAGTGCTTGAACCCCAAAATCTATGAAAAACCACTCGGCCTTGCCTTTTGCCAGTGGAAGGCCAAAGGCGTACTCTCATGAACTTGTGCTAAGTTGAGGAAAGGTTGCTGAAGCCTCCCCTCCCCCCAGTCGCCTCACATGTTACCAGGAGTGGGGGTGGAAAGAAGGCATCAGGGACACGCTGCTATGGTGGGATGCGTCTCAGCCCTCCGAGGGTGGGCCAGAGCTATTTATTATGATGACAAAGGCGTAAGGGGAAGGACTTGGGGTGACTGCCTGATTGGCTGACTGTGCTGTCACTGAAGTGATGCTGGAACCTCCTTTCTGGGCCGAGCAACCATCATGGTGGCACGCACGTGCTGGCCTCCGAAGGGGCGGAGGGGCTTTTCCTGTTGAGGCTGGAAGGTGGGAGGGGCTCCCTCCCATTGTCCCAGGGCTGGGGAAGGGCAGCGTCTCGCTCTTGGTGCCCTTCTTCCACCAACCCCAACAGTTCCCAACACTTATCCAGGTGGCAGCCTCTCGCTCTGTCTCTTTCCCTGCCTTGGTTAACACGGGAGAGGGAGCTACATGGCATCTTCACCTTATCCAGCTGGCAGACTCTCTCTCTCTTTCTCACTCTCTCTCACTGCCATAGTTCCCATGGGAGAGGGAGCTACATGTCGTCTGCACCTTATCCATGTGGCAGCCTCTCTATATCTCTCTATCTCTCTCTCTCGCTCTCTGCCATAGTTCCCAGGGGAGAGGGAGCTACATGGTGTGTGCACCTTATCGAGGTGGCAGCCTCCCCCTCTCTCTCTCTCACTCAGTCTGCCATAGTTCCCACAGGAGAGGGAGGAACATGGTGTCCTAAACTTATCAAGGTGGCAGACTCTCTCTCTCTACCATAGTTAAAATGAGAGAGGGAGCTAAATGGCGTCTGCACCTCATCCAGTCGGCAGCCTCTCTCTCTCTCTTTCTGCCATAGTTCCCACCAGAGGGAGCTACATGGCGTCTGCACCTTATCCAGGGGGCAGCCTCTCACTCTCTCTCTCTCTCTCTCTCTCTCTCTCTGCCATATTTCCCATGGGAGAAGGAACTACATGGCATCTGTACCGTATCCAGGTAGCAACCTCTCTCTCTGTCTCTCTGTCTCTGCCATTGCTCCCACGGGAGAGGGAGCTACATGGTGTCTGCACCTTTTCCAGGTGGCTCCCTCTCTCTCTCTCTCTCTCTCTCTCTCTCTCTCTCTCTCTCTCTCTCTCTCTCTGCCATAGTTCCCACGGGACAGGGAGTTACATGGGGTCTGCATCTTATCCAGATGGCAGCCTCTCTCTCTCTTTCTCTCTCTCACTCCCTCTGTCTGCCACAGTTCCCACGGGAGAGGGAGCTAAATGGCGTCTGAAACTTATCCAGTTGGCAGCATCTCTCTCTCTCTCTCTCTCTCTGCCATAGTTCCCACGGGATATGGTGATACATGGCATATGCACCTTATCAAGGTGGCAGCCTCTCTCTCTCTTTCTCTCTCTCTCTCTCTCTCTCTCTCTCTCTCTCTCTGCTATAGTTCCCAGGTGATAGGGAGCTAGATTGCGTCTGGACATTATCCTGGTGGCAGCCTCTCTCTCTCTCTCTCTCTCTTTCTCTCTGCCATAGTTCCCACAGGATAGGGAGCTAAATGGCATCTGCACCTTATCCTGGTGGCAGCCTATCTCTCTGTCTCTCTTTCTCTCTCTCTGCCATAGTTCTCATGGTAGAGGGAGCTACATGTCAGCTCCACCTTATCCATGTGGAAGCCTCTCTGTCTCTCTGTCTCTACCATAGCTCCAACGGGATTGGGAGCTCCATGCCTTCTGCACCTTATCCAGGTGGCAGACTCTGTCGCTCCCTCTCTCTCTCTCTCTCTCTCTCTCTCTCTCTGCCATAGTTCCCACGGGATAGGGAGCTACATGCCTTCTGCACCTTATCCAATTCGCAGCCTCTCTCTCTCTCTCTTTCTGCCATAGTTCCCACAGGAGAGGGAGCTACATGTCATCTGCACCTTGTCCAGGTTGCAGCCTCTCTCTCTCTCTCTGCCATATTTCTCGCGGGAGATGGAGCTACATGGCGTCTGCACCTTATCCAGATGGCAGCCTCTCTGTCTCTCTGTCTCTCTCTCTCTCTCTCTCTGTCTGCCATCGGTCCCACGGGAGAGGGAGATACATGGCATCTGCACCTTATCCAAGTGGCAGCTACTCTCTCTTTCTCTCTGTCTGCCATAGTTCCCACGGGAGAGGGAGCTAAATGGCGTCTGCAACTTATCCACTTGGCAGCGTCTCTCTCTCTCTCTCTCTCTCTCTCTCTCTCTGCCAAATTTCCCACGGTAGAGGAAGCTACATGGCATCTGCACCTTATCCAGTTGGAAGCCTCTCTCTCTCTCTCCCTCTCTCTGCCATAGTTCCCACAGGAGATGGAGCTACATGGCATCTGCACCTTACACATGTGGCAACCTCTCTCTCTCTCTCTCTCTCTCTCTCTGTATGCCAACGGTTCCACGGGAGAGGGTGGTACATGGCATCTGTACATTATCCAAATGGCAGCCTCTCTCTCTCTCTTTCTCACTGTCTCTCTGCCATAGTTCCCATGGGAAACTTAGCTACATGACGTATGCACCTCATCCAGGTGTCAACCTCTCTCTCTCTGTCTCTCTCAATCTCTCTCTGCTATAGTTCCGATGGGAGAGGGAGGTACATGTTGTCTGCACCTTATCCAGGTGGCAGCCTCTCTCTCTCTTTCTCTCTGCCTTAGTTCACACAGGTGTGGGAGCTACATGGCGTCTGCACCTTATCCAGGTGGCAGGCTCTTTGTCTCTGTCTCCCTCTCTCTCTCTCTGCCATAGTTCCCACAGGAGAGGGAGCTATATGGCATCTGCACCTCATCCAGGTGTCAGCCTCTCTCTCTCTCTCTCCAATAGTTCCCACAGGAGAGGGAGCTACATGGTGTCTACTCCTTACCCAGGTGGCAGCCTCTCTCTCTGTCTCTCAATCTCTGCCATAACTCCCACTGGAGAGGGAGCTACAGGGTGTCTTTACCTTATCTAGTTGGGAGCCTCTGTTTCTCTCTCTCTCTCTCTCTCTCTCTGCCATAGTTCCCATGGGAGAGGGAGCTACATGGCATCTGCACCTTATCCAGGAAGCACCCTCTCTCTCTCTCTCTCTCTCTCTCGGCCATAGTTCCCACAGAAGAGGGATCTACATGCCATCTGCACCTTATCCAGGTGGCAGCCTCTCTATCTCTCTTTCTCTCTCTCGCTCTCTCTCTCTCTCTGCCATAGTTCACACGGGAGAGGAAGCTACATGGCTTCTGCACTTTATCTAGGTGGCAACCTCTCTATCTGTCTCTTTTTCTCTCTCTCTCTGCCATACTTCCCACAGGAGAGGGAGCTACATGGTGTCTGCTCCTTATCCAGGTGGAAGGCTCTCTGTCTCTGTCTCTCTCTCTCTCTCTCTCTCTCTCTGACATAGTTCCCACGGGATAGGGAGCTACATGACGTCTGCACCCTATCCTGGTGGCAGCCTCTCACTCTGTCTCTCTCTCTGCCATAGCTCCCCGGGATTGTGAGCTACATGTTTTCTGCACCTTATCCAGGTGGCAGCCTCTGTCTCTGTCTCTGTCTCTCTGTCTCTCTCTCTCTCTCTCTCTCTCTCTCTCTCTCTGACATAGTCCCCACGGGAGAGGGAGCTACATGGCATCTGCATCTTATCCCGGTGGCCACCTCTCTCTCTCTATCTCTGCCATAGTTCCCACGGGAGAGGGAGCTACATGGCATCTTCACCTTATGCAGGTGGCAGCCTGTCTCTCTCTCTCTCTGACATAGTTCGCATGGGAGAGGGAGCTACATGGCGTCTGCACCTTACCAGGTGGCAGCCTCTGTCTCTCTCTCTCTTTCTCTCTGTCATAGTTCCCATGGGAGAGGGAGCTACATGGCGTCGGCACCTTATCCATATGGCAGCCTCTGTCTCTCTCTCTCTCTCTCTCTCTCTCTCTCTCTCTCTCTCTGCCACATTTCCCAAGGGAGTGGGAACTAAATGGCATCTGCACCATATCCAGGTGGCAGCCTCTCTCTCTCTCTCTCTCTCTCAGCCATAGCTCCCACGGAAGAAGGAGCTACATGGCTTCTGCACCTTATCCACGAGGCTGACTCTCTCTCTCTCTCTTTCTCACTCTCATTCTCTGTCATAGTTCCCACGGGAGAGGGAGCTACATGTCGTCTGCACATTATCCATATGGCACACTCTCTCTCTCTCTATCACTCTTTCTCTCTGCCATCCTTCCCACGGGAGA